>NW_015152143.1:15588-20320 GCF_000732505.1 Cyprinodon variegatus
TAAACTTCCCCGGGAGACCAGACTTGTCCACTGCTGCTAGCCATGCCTTTAGCTTTAGCTGGGCTGCCTCCACTGCTGCTTTGTCCTTCAGAGTGCTATCGAAGATCTTCCCCAAGCTCTTCACAGGCTTCTCTGACACTGTCGGAATTGGGACTCCATCCACGCAGAAGCGGTATTTGTCCTCCACTTTCCCCTTCCTCAGGACAAGGGATCTGGACTTGGCTGGCTTAAATATCATCCTTGCCCATGCCATGATCCTTTCCAGACCACGGAGGAGCCACCGGCATCCAGTCACTGATGTTGATGTGACAGTCAGGTCATCCATGTAGGCCCTAATTGGTGGTTGGCGAATGCCAGATCTGGACAAGGGGCCCCTACATTCCACTTCTGCAGCCTTGACCAGCATGTTCATAGATAGGGCAAACAACACCACTGACATGGTGCAACCAGTGATAATGCCCTTCTCTAGGCGGTGCCATGCAGATGTTGTTGTTCCAGTGGTGAATCTCAAACTGAAACCACTGTAGTAGTCCCATATGAGTTCAGTGATCTTCTCAGGAACGTGGTATGTTGTCAGAGCTTTTGACACAAGCTTGTGTGGAATAGATCCGTAGGCATTTGCCAAGTCAAGCCAAAGGACTGCAAGGTCTCCTCGGTTTTCTCTCGCCTCCCGTATCAGCTGGGTGATCACTCCTGTATGTTCCAGACAGCCCGGCATGCCTTGAACTCCGCCCTTCTGCACAGAGGTGTCAATGTAGGAATTTCTCAGGAGATACTCAGATAACCTGTTAGCAAGAATCTTAAAGAAGATTTTGCCTTCCACACTGAGTAGGGAGATGGTGCGGAACTGCGTGATGTCACTCGCATTCTCCTCCTTTGGTATCCAAACACCCTCTGAGTGACGCCATTGCTGGGCCACCTTCCCCCTCCTCCATACTACCCTAATAAGTCTCCAGAGCCTCTCCAGGAGTCTCGGGCAATGTTTGTAGACTTTGTAGGGCACTCCACTTGGACCTGGGGCTGCACTAGTCCGTGCAGCTCGTACGATGTTCCTGACCTCTGCCAGGGTGGGTTCCTTAATGTTAAACTGGACAGATGGTATCGGAGGTGTGGGTAGCTCTCTGCAGGTAGGCAGTTCCTCCTCTCTCCTGCTGTCGCTGTATGTGGCACTAAGGCTCTGGTTGATCTCATTCTCTGAGCATTGTAGGGTCCCACTCCTTGTCTGCCCCAAAAGCCGCTTCGTAAATCCAAACGGATTTGCAACAAAGGCTGTTCGCTTACGAGCCCTCTCTCTGCCTCTCCGCCTGTGCCACTCAGCCCGACGCAGAGATATAAGTCTCTGCCTCAGGATGCCACGGAGTTCTCTCAGGGCTGGTCTTTCCTCCTCACCCGCCTTCTTATACTGGCGATTCAGGGCTTTGAGCTCTTTCCTGAGCTGGGAGATCTTGGTCTCACGCCGGTTTGGCCTAGCAAAGTTCTGAGCCTTTGGTAATTTTATGCCAAATCTCTCTGCACCGATGCTGATGATTAGTGTGCTCATCAACTGGAGTCTCTGATCAACTTCTCCTCTGCAAGATGCATTTAGAGTAGCATCAACATCCTCATCAAACTGCCGCCACTGAGCCTCCTTGTTTGCAGCCGGCCATAAAACCCGACGCTGTTCTGATGGTTTGCTAGGTGTAGCATGTCGAGCATGGAGGTTCTGGAAACTGTGGGGTGCCTCCGGTTCCTGCTCCTCCTCCGTCTCACCAGGGTCAGTGCTTGGCACTGGCTCTGTGCGTTGCTCTGCTTGCTTCCTCCTTATGCAGCCCATCTTTGCCTGGTGGATCCTCAGGCCCCTAAGGTTCTTACAGACCTTACCGCAAAAGCAGGTTGCTGTCGTTGTCGAAAATCCATTGCCTATGTCTGTTACCGGGTAATCCGTCCGTTTGGGGTGCTCATCCTCCCCCCCTCTCGGGCACCCCTGAGGGTATTTTCCTGTAAGACTTTCTGTAGCAAAGTGTGGCTGCTCCCTCACAGGAGCTGCAGATCAGGGTGCTAACCTTTACTGCACCGATTGCCGTCTCTCCGTGCTGTCCACTGTCTCTCCAGTCGTCTAAGCTAAGTTAGATCATTTCTCACTCTTTCTATCCCTCTTTTTCTTTTTGCTTTGTTTTTACCATTATGGACCCTGCCGCAGGTGGTTTGTCTAACCTAGCTGCCTCTTAGCTCCTCTTAACTCCGCCTCTTTTTTAGTAGTATTATTGGAGAAGTAGACCTCTACTTTGAAAGTAATTGTACCCTTTTCAACATTATTTCCTGACATGAATCAGTTTCACTGAGATTCTATTTACAGAATTTTAAGCAGATTTTCTTTCAATTTAAAAGTTTTAAATTGATCAGAGAAAACCCAATTACACCTTAGAATATTTATTTTATTTTTGCAGGTTTTGCATATAGAGCACCTCTGTCCTCTGCCAGCTATGTGAGATATGTTTGACTTCATGTTTACTTAACTGGAGTTTGAGATCTATTTGGTGTCAGTGTTACACTACTTTCAGAAATCACTAACCCTAACTTAATTGATTTTATTCTTCTTTGAGTGAGCTAGCATTTAACAGAAATTAGATTCCATTGAATGACTTTCATAATTTGGTAATCAAAATGTAATGAGCATGTGAGAATACACATGAATATTAAGTTACAACCAGTGTTCAAACCCTTACCAAAATACAGCTTGTTTGAGCCTTATAACAACAGCTTAAAACATATTAGTGTAGCATAGTGTAGCATGTGATCCATCCTGTTTGGTTTGTGTTTACACATCATTAACACATGAAATGATCAAAATCATCAAAGAACATTTTGTTTACTATAAGCTGCCCGTAACAGTGCCAGACCTTGTACCTCTGCCCATGGAAGGGTTTACTTTCCTCCAGCAGTTAGCAGCTTAGCATGGCACGATCACAGCAAGGGGGATTCCTTTATCCCATGTGTCACTCACCAAGGGAAAGGCTTCCTTAGGATGATTTCACTCCCAGTCCAGATCTGTAACTTCTTAAACTCAGAGAAAACTGTTGTAAATACTGTGTTTTGCAGCAAAGTTGGTTCTAAAACCTCAACCATCGTCTTAGCCTTGGTCATTCTTTCTTTACTTTCTAAAATTCAGTTTCTGCTGCAAAAGTGTAATTTCCAGTCTGAAGGAGTGGGTTTCAAACTCACAACCGCAGGATTCAAAGCCCTATGCTCTAACCACTATGTGGCTACTTCGTCTACATAACTCTATGTAACCATACTTATGTAATTGTGGCCTTAACTAGGTGTGCTAAATACAGATAAGCATAGCCCACTCACTAGCTTTATTTTAACTTCCTAAACCACTTCAGGTAAGACAAATCATGTAATTTATCAGAACTAGATAATAGGTTAATACAATATGTGAATCCTTAATAGTTTACCCATACCCTAAACCCTCAACTTCTAAGCACAATATTAGACAAAAAAAGAATACAACATACCAACTTTATTGAATCACACTGCTTAGTGTTAAATTAAAATACAAAGGATTTTTAGTTCTTTATCACAAGTTGTTGGATCCATTTTGTCAGCGTGCTTGTTCAGCTCAGATGTGCAGTTTCTCTTGTGTCCTCTAAGTTCAGACCATCAGACAATTAAGTAATATTTTCTTTCCTTTTCTATATGTCAGTGTTAACTGTAAGCTAATGTACCTTAATCATTTTGTATCCGGTGTCAATGCAGATCTATTACTGTCTAAAATGAACCAGTGTAAAGCATTATGATGCTTCAATCTATGTGTAAACAGGTCAAAGGGAGCCAGGGGAAATTTTTTGTTGCTGTTTTATTTTTCTAGCCTTTAATAGAGAAAATAGACATTTATATGTTAGAAAGAAGGAGGAAGTAACCATAGAGTTCTATTTATAGGAAGAAGGCGGGCTTTAAAGGCGGGCTTTATTCTGAGGCCCCAACAGGAAAAGATAAGTGATCAGATCGTGAGGTGACGCCATGATGGAAACATCTCTGCAGTATCTGCTCTGTAAGTACAAAAGCTGTTTTTTTAAAGTAAATTTACTTTTTGCACTGTTATAACCTGAGGCCTGGCCAAAAGGTTATGTTGAACTCCAAGAAAGAAATGCTACACATTAAGCAGCAAGAGGAATTACTTTAATGCCCTCTTTAATGCCTGCTTTAAGGCACAAAGCTAAAATTTACTGATATTATATGAAAGAGATAGCAAATTACAGAATTATAAAAAATGTAATAAACTTTGCAAACGAAAATGATCATAAACATTTATATGTAAAACTGTAACAAAGAATTTAATTTCTCAGTTCCCTGTTTGCTGCTTTGCTGCATAATAAATGAAGGTTGGTTCATTTCTATTAACATTAAACTCAATCAATATTCTGATTAGTTTAATATACATAATTTTTATAGATACTACAAATCAATGTTTTTTTTGAAATTTCAGTCCTTCCAGCTGGTCTGACTGTGAGTCCCAGCAGATCTCAGTTCTTTCAATATCAATCTGTGTCTCTGAGCTGTGAGGAGAACAACAGCTCTGCTGGATGGACTGTATGGAGGAACACAACCAGAGGAACCAGGACTCAGTGTGGAAAGGAATGGGGGACTTCATCTGGTTCTACCTGTAAGATCAGCAGCCTCCTCCCATCAGACAGTGGAGTTTACTGGTGTTGGTCGTCCAGAGAGGGAGCAGCCAGCGGCAGCATCAACC
>NW_015152143.1:21088-28599 GCF_000732505.1 Cyprinodon variegatus
TCTGGTTTTATACAATTAATTCTTTTACATTAACTTTAATTTCAGGTCATCCACAAGTTGAAGAGGACGACATTACTTACAGTGATGTCAAGATTTCCCATCATCAGCGACAGAAAAACATTAACAAAGGTAGGACTGGTTTTATTCT
The DNA here is from genome assembly GCF_000732505.1 of Cyprinodon variegatus. Classification (NCBI taxonomy): domain Eukaryota; kingdom Metazoa; phylum Chordata; class Actinopteri; order Cyprinodontiformes; family Cyprinodontidae; genus Cyprinodon; species Cyprinodon variegatus. The sequence goes on from NW_015152143.1 coordinate 21,237, forward strand.
CTAGTTTTGTAGCTTTTTTGATGTTTCAGGATTTTCAGGAACCTGATGAAGACAACTTTTGGAAACATCTCCATGTGGATGATTTTAGATGTATTGTTTTGCTTTTAAACTGAATCCATTTTTATCATAATGATGATAAAAGGATGTATTGTTAATCAAGTTTAGTATCTGGTTCTATAGGTTATACATTTTTAAACTGTGGTCAGATAATTCATTATTAAGGTACTGGTGCTAAGTTTCTATAAAAGTACCATTATTTTTTCAGACACTCTTGCTTTTTTCAATTTTATTCTAAATTCACACCTTCTGAAGTTACATTTATTCAGTATCTAACCTCATTTTATGTTTAGAATCTTGATAGCTCATTAGATCACAGTTTAAGTTACACCCTATTTGCTGCAGTTTGTAGTTTATCTGCTAACTGTGTCATGTTGGCTAGAACCTAGCCCATATGCAGAACACTCAGAGGCTGGAGAAAAGTTCAAATGTTTATTTAAGGAAAGAAAATAATAAACAAGTCCAGGGTTTGGGAGACTGATCAGGATTTGGAGATTAGCTGAGCTGCAGAGGGGGGGGGGGGGGGTGTCTGGACCTTGTGGATCCAGAGGCTGTTGGCAGACTGAGGGTTGAAGACTAGCAGAGGTTGAGCTGAGTGCAGGCAGGAGGAGAACTGAGAGCTTTGGCTGAGGCAGTCTGAGTGCTGGCGGGCAGGTTCCAGGTTTGGAACACAGTGCAGGCAGGTGGAGAGCTGAGAGCTGGGCAGAGGCAGTATGAGTGCTGGAAGGCTGATTCCAGATGAGCTCTCTCTCTCTTGTGAGCTGGGCAGATACTGTCTGAATGCAGGCAGGCAGACTCCAGGTTTTGATCTCTCTCTCTCTCCTGAGAGCTGGGTTGAGACGGTCAGCGTACAGACGGGCAGATTCCAGGCTTGGCTCTCTCTCTCTCTCTCTCTCTCTCTCTCTTGAGGACCAGGCTGAGGTGGAGGCAGAGCTTACTGTATACTTGAAGGCAGATCACTGACAGAGTCTCTCTCCCAGTCGTCCTCTGAGGGCGGGCAGGCTGATTCCGACTGAAGAGGCTCTCCAGAGTTCTACTGAGAACGGGCAGGCAGATTTTCAGCAGAGTAAACTCTCCATAGTTTCAGAGTAACGGGCAGGATCTCCCGTAACTGGCAAACACTCTGGCCTTGGAGTGTTAGTCTCCTCCCCCTTAAGTAAGCCCAAGGCTGATGAGGAGATTAAAGACAGGTGTTGCAGGTAAGCAAAAGCCCTCAGGAAGGGATCCTTGGCGCCCTCTGGTGGGCAAACCTCCGGATCCCAACAAACTGACTGTAAGAAACTGCCATTGTCCTGCTTCCTGTTTCTCTGTTTTTGATAAACGTTGACCAGCATATTTTCGACACCATATTTTACAGGGTCATAAAGGCAAAAAAAGAAGTAAAAAAATCTTTTATAAGAAAGAGAATAAGTTCCCTCTCTGATCTTTGTAATTTAGTTTCACCAAATGTATCTTTTATTAATATTTAATACATTTCAGCATCGGATGGTTACATAAAGCCAATAACTGCAGAGTCTTCCATCTTCCAATTACTTTACTTTGCTTAACTGTTAACTATACGTTGGCCATGGTGGCTCAGAATGTAAGAGTTTGCTTTGTATGGTTCAAGGCCCAATTTGGCTTTTCGTAAGACAATACACCCCCCTGCCTGCTGTTGCTGGTGCCAATGGGTGCATTCTATCCTTGTGAGGTATTGCATCTAGGGATGAGAATCCTGTTCAGAACCAGTTCCGTGTGTTCCAATTTCATGGCACCGTTTGGCAGCTTGCTTGAAAGATTCTCTTAACGGTTCCAGGCTGCACCAGAGCCTAGCTCTGGACGACTTATGTCACGTTTTCTACCTAAGTTATGTCACGTTTTTTCACGTAAGTCACGCACACAGCATGTTTGGATCTAAAGTGGCAAGTACATCCGTGGGAGGAAATACAGCCAACATGCAGAAACAACTGTGCACACAACATGGCATACATTTTAACTAGTGATGGTTAGATGAGGCCTCATGAGGCATTGAACCGTTTGGCCAAATTGCTTCAACAATCCCCACAGTTCATGAAGCTTCATGCGTACATGTCACCACCTACTGGTGGAGTGCAGAACTACAGTTAGTAATAAAATATGTAATTATTTTTGCAATTATTTTTCTTTTTTAAATTTAAGGTGCTTGTTTTTCTGCCATTTTAGCAGACAGTGAAAGTGTTTGTGCAAACTGGGCAATGATGAGCAAAATCAAAGGTTTTAGTCATTTTTATTCAAACATAGTAGTTTTTTCAAATTTTTTGGTTTTAATCAGGTTCTAAGTTGTGTTCAACCAATCTTTTGGTTAAACCAACCTAATTTGGCAGCGTTTTTACCCGACCTTTATTTTTACTCGAGTAAACCAATGCAAATTAGTCTCAATAGCCAAAATAATAAAGTATAATCACAACCTTCAAAAGTTAAAGGTAGGTCTTGAACTATCGACTTCATGAGTGGGAGTCTGCGTCTCACAGATGACGCCACTAATATTGTTGTGTTCAATGGAGAAAATACTAGTTAAAACTAACGCTAAAACCAGGTCCGGATGCTTGCTCAGAGTTTGATCATTAAATTGTTTATTCTAACCAAAACAGTTTTAACAACTAAATTGATTATTTTTTCAACCTATCTATTCTTAGAATCTATCCAAACTCTATCCACCTGACAGCAGCTCTCCTACAAACTCCGACATTTTGACTGAATCCCGAGGCTGTTTAAATGCCTGCAAAAATTCTTCCATCTTCTGAACCACTTCGCGAAACGGTCACTTGGGAAGCCTTGACCACTGTCCTGCCTCCAGTCGTCGCCTTCGCTTATGGATGACCAGCTGTCAGTCCAAGGCTTCCTGACACTACTTCCTGAGCTTGGCAAATGGAAGTAGCTTCTCCCACATGCGCTCCTCCTACGAGCGCATGTGGGAGGAGCTGGTCAGTATGGAGAGCGATTTTGTCCTATCGGACCAGCAGTTTCTCGCGCATGTGTGATTTTGTTGTGTGGTAGTATATCAAGCAGTAGTTTAACATATGTGTGAGTAGATTTATTTTGCTTGTGGATGTTTTGAAATAAATGTAGCGCCTTAGGTGATTTGTGTGACACTTGATGCAGCAAGCAAGTATTGTGGGGGTCCTTTGTGTTGCCGCCCAGGCATTCACTGAAGCAAAAACTTATGATGTCATGATGATGCTTCTCTTGCTGCTCATCAGTGGCGGGTGTTGGATGATGATGATAATCAAGCTGCAGTCAAGATTGCAGAGACTGCAGTGAAGCAGCTGGTGAACTTGAGCAGCAGTAGCAACACCAGATGGAAACCAACCTGCAGATACCATCCTGTTTTTTTATTTTATTTTATTAAAGACAGACTGACCACCACCCAGTAAAAGAGAGAAAGATCGATGTTTGTCTTTGAAAACTAATCCAAAGGCATAAAGCATTTGAAGACTCCTGAAGGTTTGAACACAATTTTATACATCAAACAGGAAGGGGAGACAGTAAGATGCTTCTAGCCTAAACCAGTCCCTTATCAACATTCCTCCTTAGCTGGCCTCAGTGCAGAAATAGATTGCAAATCTCCAACTCCAACTGCTTGAACACAATTATTAGGCAAAGACTTAAAATGATGTGAAAGGGCAGCATGCACCCCATCTTAAGACAAGATATGGATAATACAAAAAAATCTTTAATTAAGCTGGATAAAATAATCATACATTAAAACATTAATTTCAGTGATGGGCAGCAGCGCCGCTACATGTAGCGAAGCTATTAGTTTAACTACATTTTCCAGTAGCTTGACCGTAGCGTCGCTGCTTTATTTATCAATTAACTTTCCTGTAGCGATGTTATTGTTTTGATCAAGTAGTGACGTAGTGTCCACAAACGCTACAAAATCCAGGGCATAACTAAGAAATGAAACCAGGTTTTCTATTTTGAAACAAAAATCAGCCACAAAACTACTCTAAATAGCAGTTTCAGCTGACGCTCTTATAAGTGGCGTAGTAGCACAGGCACACTCAGTAGGGTTAAACAAGCGCAGCCTTTCCGAGGCTGTCATTCTATTGGCTGGAAAGGTTGCTAGGCAACGATCCAACTGCAGTCTGAGAGAGAGCAAAAAAATCCGCAAGCAGAGCCTACGGGTTTGCGAGTGTATCTGAGACTTGAGCAGAGCGCGGTTTGTGTGCGAAGAGGAGGAGGCAAGCGAGAGAAGAAAATATCTGTGCAAGAAGCATTAAATCTGAGAGAAGAAACAAAGATTTGAGAGAGAAGAGAAAATATTTGAGAGACAGCGCATGTTTGGAGTGTGAGCATTATAAGTTTTGAGTGCAAGAAGATGAAATTCTTTTCTCAAATTGAAATGATGTGCTCTTGCATTATGGCAGGATAATTCTCCCATATGTGCCACTAAGATACTCTAATTAGAGAGCAGTAGTGAAACTTCCATATTGTATTTTCATGGCCTAGTTTACCTGACAGGATGTTTACATAAATCTGTTTTTAGGCTTTGCAGAGATAATATTTTTTATTTATGGAGGAACAGCTCTACCATATATAAAAGAAATACATAAATAAATAAATGCTCTATAAATAAATAAATAAGCATTCAATTAATTGCCCCCAAAAATACAATGAATAAATATGTAGGTAGAAATTAAATTATATGGTGAGACATATATATATGCATCACTTAATTAGCTTCTTTATTTTTTCACCTTCTTTTGTAAACAGTTTTGTTTGTTACTTGAATCGACTGTTTAATTTAGGTCTTTTGTAGGGTTTTGTATTCCCTAGAGATGTCCATTGAATGCAAACTCATAGCCATGTCTGGATGTGTAGAACACTACACAGTACCTTTAATTTGGTTCTAATAACAGCAGATTGTTTACTAGTTTGTCTACTAGTAATTACTTTAGTTTTTATTTTAATATGCTGATCATAAAGCAATGTTTACACTGTGTTATGTCATTGGCTGATCTTTAATAAATGTTTTAACCAGTGTATCAGACTCATTTTGAATTGACATTAGGTTGGTACAACGATAAGTAGCTTCTGATATAGTTAAGCTACTTTTAACACATTAGTGTAACTTAGCTTGCTATAATTCTTTAGGTGGTAGCTTTGGTGTAGTGAAGCTTAATTTATTGTTGAGTAACTGATAGCTTAGCTCACTACACTGGACAAGTAGCTTGCCCAACACTGATTAATTTCTAACACAGTCATAACCGGCGAAGGAGGTAACACAAAATGTTGGCATGGATGGAAGAACATGACCTTGACGTTCAGCTGTTTGGTAGCTGGAGCATAAACTGAGTGAGGCAGGTAGGCTACCCTTTCTGTACATGATGCTCATGGAAACTACTAAATAGATCTAGCAGTAAGAAACTGTTTTCATGTCACCAATTAGACCCTGGTCACATATCTGCTGTCCGTGCTCTCCACCACACTACGCGGAGCAACAGTCACAGCAGATATACTGCCTTCAATGTCTAACAGTGTGTGCAACTTAAAGAGCATATTGCAGGTTAATGTTTTGACAAAATGCCAACTAAGTGTTGTCTGCAAGTTTTAGAAAGAGATCACCATCCAAAATGTCACAGAATGACATCTGTGGGTCAGAAAAATAGCAGGATGCTGCTGGACTAAACTATCATGGTAGGATTGCCTCCTTTAACTCCACTGAGTTTGATTTGATCTCCTACAAATCAGAAATAATTAGATTTACAAGAATGGATCCACTTTAAAATTGTTCTTTAGTGACTTTGTGTCATACAGATATATTTTTTTACATTTCCACTTTATAACTTTGTAGTTACACTTGATTAAACCAGATATTTAATTTCAGGCAGAAATTGCACCTCGAAAGCTCTGGTCTTCAGGTTATAGCAGGAACTATCCTCTGTATTGATTTTATTAAACAATTAAGCCAATTAATATTCAATAACTCTGTTATTTTTCAATAACTAAAGAGTTATTGAAAATGAAACACTAATTTGAAGACAACACTAAACTAAGGTGCGTGTATTGTCCATGTTCATGGGGGGAGGGGTGTTATGTGGCATTTAGCAGTCTGATGGCCAGGGGGAAGAAACTGTTCAGTAGTCTGGTCATCCTGCAGAACCTTGTGTTGCTGTGGAACCTTCTGCCGGACGCCAGGGGGGAAAAGAGTCCATAGTTGGGGTGGGTGGGGTCTTAGAGCATCTGGTGAACCCGGGACAGGCAGTGCCTGTCCGCGATGTTCTTGATGCAGGGGAGCAGTGCCCCCATGATCTTCTCCTGTCCTCACCACCCTCTGTAGAGACTTCCAGTCAGAGGCCCTGCAGCTCCCAGACCGGATGGAGATGTAGCTGGTCAGCAGGCTCTCGATGGTCCCTCTGTAGAAGGTCTGAAGGATGGGGGGCGGGAGGGATGCTCTCTTCATCCGTCGCAGGAAGTGCAGGCGCTGCTGGCCCTTCTTCACCAGTGAGGAGATGTAGGGTGACCAGCTGAGGTTGTTGGTGATCTGCACCCCCAGGAACTTGGTGCTGCTGACGACCTACACAGCCAAGTCGTTGATGAGGAGGGGTGTGTGGGTGGGTCTGGATTTCCTGATGTCGATGATAATCTCTTTGGTCTTTTTGACGTTCAGGATAAGGTTTTTCCCTCTGCACCCGTCCACCAGATGCCGCACCTCCTCCCTGTATGCCGCCTCGTTGTTGTCCCAGATAAGGCCCACTACTGTGGTGTCATCCGCGTACTTCAGGATGTGGTTGGACCTGAGGTGCGAACGGCAGTCTTGGGTCATCAGGGGGCTCAGGACACAGCCCTGGGGGGTGCCGGTGTTCAGGGTGATGACGTCGGAGGTGTTGTTCCCCACTCTGACAGCCTGGGTTCTGTCAGTGGAGAGTCCAGCAGCCAGTTGCAGAGGGGGGTTAAACACTGATTATATATAAAAAAGAAAAAACTTGTTTAAAATTTGCCAAAAAGCTTAAGGTTAACTTGACTTTTAAATTCATGCTGTAGAAACACAGACAGATAACTCTGAATCCAGTTGTCTGTGTCTTCAGTAGTAGATCAACCAAACCTTTTACTGTTTTGTTTTCTACTAGTTTAGAGATGCACTGATGTGAAAAGTGACTTGAAACCTTATCTTTAGCTTCCATCTGGCTGAGCCTGGTTGGGCCTCTTACTGTGGTCTGGTCTTTGTAGCTGTTTGATTGTTTTAAGCTTTGAGAGTCATTTTCTACCTTGTGGTAAAAGGTTTCAGAGAAAAGTTAAAGAAGCCTGTGGTTTGCTACGTATTTTCAGAAACACATTACTGTTT
>NW_015152143.1:29298-30656 GCF_000732505.1 Cyprinodon variegatus
ATCAGTTCCTCAGGACAGAGTTCAGGGAGGAAGACATCAAGTTCTGGCCGGTCTGTGAATACAGAACCACTGATCCAGGAACAGAGCTGCTGTCCAAAGCCAGATCTATTTCTACAGCCTTGATGGAAGCAGAGGCCTCCAAGCAGGTAGGAGGGGACATGTTCATGTCTGCAAAGCTGCAGAGATCTTCTGCTGCATCAGGAGCTGAAAATGATCAGAGAACATCTAGTGTTCTGATCCGTTCAAGCTGAAACAATGATGGACATTTGTGGATTGAAAATGTAGTTTCTCTTAAGTCATTTATTAATTTATGCTATTTACTCACTATATAAGTTTTCACTCAGTCTGTTTCACCTGCAAGGCCAAACAATTCCACTGTGTGAGGGTGTTTTTTTTGACAAGACATAGCTTCTTCCTGTAACAAACCAGATTCTTTCTCAAGGTTTATCATAACATGTTTCTGTTTAACCAAAGTGTCATTTGCTTTGACTCTGATAACTTTCCATTGTTGTAAGTAATGGGGAACGAACGCTGCCCAAACAGGCTGATTACCAAGCAATAAAGGCTTTATGATGAACTGTTCTCTCTTTGCAAATATAAAAATAAAGTGCAAACTGAGTGAAATCCATCGATCATCGATTTATTTAACTGGAGCAAATAACATATACTTTTTTCCTACTACACATCCCATCCTTATGCTAAATACAGTTTTCATTATGGAACATCCATGACTTCTACAGATGTCTAACAATGAAACACCACTGATGGAATCCCCCCTCAAGGGACTGGCAGGGGGTTTGATCCTCTATACCCAGCCTATGTACCCCATTTGCCACCTCTGTTAATCATACCAATAGGCAGAGACAAAGAAAAGACCCCCCACCCACCCACCTGAATGTTCAGGGGTGTTACCGTCTCATCCACTATTATAAACTCCATTATTAGAGTTTGGGAGAGACAATCAGACACACCTTCTCTGCCTCTCCTAATGGTCCAACCCAGAGTAGAAGAGAGTCCAGCCTCCCAAAGAGCTGGCCTGCAGAGCCCAGCTTATGTGTGAAGATAAGTCCAGCTTTTGCTTACTGGTATCACTCTCTCTCCCACACAAGCTGATGCTCCTAATTTAATAAGTTGATGTCACAAATATATTCTTAAATCTTACCTTCTGCTTTATTCATTTTATTGTATTTCTTTTTTTTTTTCATTTTATTTTATTTCCTTCTAACCAGAGTGTGTTGATGTTCTACCAGAGCTTCCAGTAGAACCAGACCTCATCTACTCCTCAGTGAGGAAGTCCACCATCTGACCTCTGACCTCCAGCTGCTGCCTTCTGACTGCTTCATCCAACAGACTCTGTT
>NW_015152143.1:32704-37463 GCF_000732505.1 Cyprinodon variegatus
TTTTTTTTCCTGGTTCGTTCGAAACACGCCCCATAATCACAGCTCTATGGAGCAGTATCAGACTCATTCTGACTAGAATTGAGTAGGACTATGTCAGGCTAGTGCAGTGATACTTCAGGACCAGGATTGAGAACCACTGGCTCGCAGGTATTATTAATTATTTTTCTTTTCAAATATTTAGAATTGCTAGAGAAAAAGCTAACAAAATAAAAAAGTAACAATGGTGTATAAAAAAAAATCTCTTTTACTTCAAATAAAGTGATTAAAGGAACACATTAAATGGTGTTTATGAGGCCTGTTGGCTTTAAGCCAAGATTCCTGACTTTCCTCTTTCAGTTATGAAACTTTTTTTGGTATATTTTAATATTTGTTTTGAACCCTGTAATTAAATGTTTACAGATAAAACACATGAGCCCTTTTCTCATCAAACTCCTTGCACAATGAAGTACTGAAAGTGAAAATTAGTTTTCAACTTATAGTAAATAAAAAAAAGAAAGAAAAACAATTGCTAAAAAATCACAGCTCTGCTCTCCAACAGTAGGTGGTAACATGTTGCCATGAAGTTTCATGAACTGTGGGGATCGTTGAAGCAATTTGACCCGACGGTTCAATGCCTCATGAGGCTTTATCTCACCATCACTAGTGAAAGCTTACATGAGGAGCAAACAGGTGTGGATGGAATCATCTAAAAGGAAGCCAAGGGGAAAGGAAACACACAAGGGGGCAACAGAGTGTAACTCAAGAACAAAACACTCATAGAAACCAACCACAAATAAACTAAAGATAAACTTAAACACAGAACAGAACCCTGACAGAACCATCCTTCAAAGGGGAGTGCTGGCCTTGAGGTTAGAGTAGTGTGCTTGTGCTCAGGGAAGTTTGCAAGCAACCGGTTTGATTCCTACTGCCTCAACGATTTTTACATTTATTATGCAGCAAACAGGGAACTGAGGGGAAATTAAAATATTTTATTAAAGTTTAACATAAAAGATACATTTGTGCCTTAAAGCTAATCCTGTGTTACTAAGAGTCACAAAGAGGGCAGTAAAGTAATTTCTCTTCCTGCTTGATGTGATGAAATTCTTTCTGTACGTTTAGTTTTTGGCCAAACTCTCAGGTTATTACAGAGCAAACAATTAATTAGTAAGTAGGTAGTAAGTTTAAACAGCAGCTTTTTTACTCACAGGGCGGATAGTGCAGACATGCTTCATCGTGTCACTTCATGATCTGATCACTGATCATTTCCTGTTGGGGTCTCACAATAAAGCTCGCCTTCTTCCTGTAAATAGAAATCTATGGTTAGTTCCTTCTTCTTTCTCACACGTTTTCTGTTTTTAAAGCTAAAAAACAAAATAGTCTGACAAACAGAACAACCTGCTTAAATAGAAGCTCCATTTAGATATTTATCTGCTTTGATTGGTGGATTTTACACAATAATAGATCCACACTGACGGCAGATCCCCTCGATTAAAGCATATTAGTTTACAGACGAAACAAAAATGACTGTTTCTAACAGTTTCACATCTTCAGGACACCTTCCATGTGTTGGCAGCAACAGCTGTTTCATAGTAAATAATGGATTATAGATCAGCAGCTTCTAGAATTGCTCCACTGCCAGTGGCAGACTATAGAGCAGCTCTGCTGCTTTCTGTCTGTCTTCTTTATGAAACCGGTTTCTGTGAAAGACTGAAAAACATCAGAACCAGTCAGCTAAGTTAGATAATTCTCACTCTTTCTATTCCTCTTTTTCTTTTTGCTCTATTTTTACCATTATGGACCCTGTGCTGTTGGTTTGTCTAACCTAGCTGCCTGTTAGCTCCTTTTAACTTTGTCCCTCTATTCCATTTACAGAATTTGAAGCAGATTTTCTTTCAATTTAAAAGTTTTAAATTGATCAGAGAAAACTCAATTACACCTTAGAATATTTATTGTATTTTTGCAGAAGTCGCATATAGAGCACCTCTGTCCTCTGCCAGCTACATGAGATATGTATGACTTAATGTTTACTTTTCTGGAGTTTGAGATCTATTTGGTGTCAGTGTTACACTACTTTCAGAAATCACTAACCCTAACTTAATTGATTTTATTCTTCTTTGAGTGAGCTAGTTAGCAGAAATGAGATTCCATTGAATGACTTTCATAATTTGGTACTCAAAATGTAATGAGCATATGAGAAAAAACATGAATTTTAAGTTACATCAGTGTTTAAACCCTTACTGAAATACAGCTTGTTCAAGCTTTATAACAACAGCTTAAAACATATTAGTGTGGCATAGTGTACCATGTGATCCATCCTGTTTGGTTTGTCCATACACATCATTAACACATGAAATGATCAAAATCATTAAAGGACATACAGTATTGTTTACTATAAGCTGCCCGTAACAGTGCCAGACCTTGTACCTCTGCCCATGGAAGGGTTTACTTTCCTCCAGCAGTTGGCAGCTTAGCATGGCAGGATCACAGCAAGGGGGATTCCTTTACCATGAGCCACATACCAGGGGAAAGGCTTCTGTAAGAGGATTTCACTCCCAGTCCAGATCTGTAACTTCTTAAACTCAGAGAAAACTGTTATAAATACTCTGTTTTGCAGCAAAGTTGGTTCTAAGACCTCAACCATCGTCTTAGCCTTAGTCATTCTTTCCTTTCTAAAATTCAGTTTCTGCTGCAAAAGTGTAATTTATTATTATTATTATATATATATATATATATATATATATATATATATATATATATATATATATATATATATATATGATTACAGTTGAGTCTAGAAATTGGATTTTGATCAGGAAGAATCTTATTTTAGTGATGTACAAATGGAAGAATAGAGAGGAGTGCTTTTAATAAATGTAATAATGGTTTGAATCTGAGTTTGTTAAATCTTCATTAAATGGACCCCTTAAGGCTAAAGAACACCTGCTTGAGGATAACAACGTCCATATACTGGCCAAGAAAGAAAGACGGTTTGAGAGAAGGGTAACAGAAGCCATCTTTATTAACCTGGAAAAAACATCTAACATAGCAGGTGGTCTTAGACATACCCTGTCACCTACTTATAAAGCAATTTTAGGAAACATACCCAGAAGCTCCCCCTCTCATCTGCCCTCGACTGACTCACACTTCAAAGAGACATGTGACCATAACCACTCTAACGTGGGAGTCAAAGACTCATAAGTACCCCCTAACGACTATGAACACCCCTCCAGGTGACCTCCTTGGCCAATCCAGTAGGAGGGAACATAGCCACCCTTTGTTTTCCCATAATTCCTTGTGACACCTACAGTATATTAATCTCAGGGCTACCACCACTAGTTAGAACTGAGGAGGGCTCTTGGATGAGAGGAAAAATGTTTTCCAGAAAACTATATGTCAAGTTACCTGGACTTAACTTTTCAAGCCTGACCTTGACCTGGGTAACTGAGAATCTTCGCAGATACTAAAAGAACAATGGGAGGCAGGTATTTTAGTTATTAGGCTTCTCTCCTATGGAACCAACTACCACTTTTATTCCAAGAGGCAGACACCCTTAACAAAGCTTGTAGTTAGAGTGGCTCAGTGGCTTATCCTGAGCTATCTCTATACTTATGCTGCTATAGGCTTAGACTGCTATCGGTCACAGTAACATTTGACTTGAGGGTTTTGAGGAACCAAATGCCGAGATGAGTTATTTTATGGGTGCCAAGTAACAACAAGGAACCTACACTGAAGAACTGCACAGGGAGAGTATATATGGTGTAGGGTGAAAAAAGTATTCAACTATTCACCCCAGTTAAATAAACAGATATTGATGGATTTCACTCAGTGTACACTTTATTTTCATATCTTTGCAAAGAGAGAACAGTTCATCATGCAGCCCTTACTGCTTGGTATTCAGTCCTGTTCTGCCTGGGCAGAGTGTGTTCCCTTTACTTACAATAATGGAAAGTTGTCAAACCTGCACTAACAATGCACTAACCATTAAGTATATTTGCTGACTTTTTTCATGAGGGTGGGGTGACAGCTAGAAATTCAAAATATGAAATTTTAGCGTGAAAAGTGTCACATGGTCAATGCATGAGACCAGAGAGCCATGGTTATACAAACTGAATCAGACCCATTTAAGCCTGATAACAACGACGCTGCTAACAACTGGATTGCTGCAGTTACACTCAAATTGCTGGTTAACACGGTTAACTTTATTGGATTACATCAATGTGACAGACTGCCAAACTCTCCATCCTGTACCCTGCCTTTCACCTATAAACTGCTTCAGAAGGTAACCAACACCACCGTGACCCGGATGGATGGATGGATGGATGGATGGATGGATGGATGGATGGACAGACTACATCAAACATCACTGTTGAACTATGACTTCAGGATCCCCATTCTATCAATAGTAGTCTATGGCAGTGTCACCGCTCTCTTAGATTGGATCACGCTGATCTTAGCTTACAATGAGGAAATACTCTGGTTCACTCCAACAACAGAGCCATTTGTTGTCATAATTTTACTGAGTAGCAGTCTCCAAGATTTCTGAAATGGAAAGCCAGGGTATGTTGGAATTTCACCCATAACTTTTTATGGAATACTACCCAACCTGCTCTGTGAAATTGTGATATTTATATTGGCACAGTTGTTAAGTCAGGTACGTTTTGCATCAATTTTCAAGATAAGCTGTGTTAGCTTGTAGATGTGTAGCAACCTAAATGCCTCTTTACTGTCTCTCATCCATGTTAATGCGCCACAGAGTGACTGCTGCCTTAAAGCTGGAGTG
>NW_015152143.1:40384-41740 GCF_000732505.1 Cyprinodon variegatus
CATTTATCAGAACTAGATAATAGGTGAATACAATATGTGAATTTTTAATAGTTTACCCATACCCTAAACCTTCAACTTTAAAGCAGAATATTTGACAAAAAAAGGAATTCAAAAGAAAGATACCAACTTTAGCGAATCAGTGTTAAATCAAAATACAAAAGATATTTAGTTCTTTATCACAAGTTGTTGGATCCATTTTGTTCAGCGTTCTTGTTCAGCTCAGATGTGCAGTTTCGCTTGTGTCCTCTAAGTTCAGACCATCAGACAATTAAGTGATATTTATTTCCTTTTCTATAGTCAGTGGTAATTGTAAGCTAATATGCCTTAATTATTTTGTATCTGGTGTCAATGCAGATCTATTACTGTCTAAAATCAAGCAATGTAAAGCATTGTAATGTTTCAATCTAAGTGTAAACAGGTCAAAGGGAGCCAGGGGAAATTTTCTGTTGCTGATTTATTTTTCTAGCCTTTAATAGAGAAAATAGACATTTATATGTTACAAAGAAGAAGGAAGTAACCATAGAGTTCTATTTATAGGAAGAAGGCGGGCTTTAAAGGCGGGCTTTATTCTGAGGCCCCAACAGGAAAAGATCAGTGATCAGATCAAGAGTTGACGCCATGATGGAAACAACTCTGCAGTGTCTGCTCTGTGAGTAAAAAAGCTGTTTTTTTAAGTAAATTTACTTTTTGCACTGTTATAACCTGAGGCCTGGCCAAAAGGTTATGTTGAACTCCAAGAAAGAAATGCTACACATTAAGCAGCAAGAGGAATTACTTTAATGCCCTCTTTAATGCCTGCTTTAAGGCACAAAGCTAAAATTTTCGGATATTAATATGAAAGAGATAGCAAATACCCGAATTATAAAAAATGTAATAAACCTTGCAAACTAAAATTATTTTAAACGTTTATATGTAAAATTGTAACAAAGAATTTAATTTATCCTCAGTTCCCTGTTTGCTGCTTTGCTGCATAATAAATGAAGGTTGGTTCATTTCTATTAACATTAAACTAAATCAATATTCTGATTTGTTTAATATACATAATTTTAATAGATACTACAAATCAATGTTTTTTAACATTCCAGTCCTTCCAGCTGGTCTGACTGTGAGTCCCAGCAGATCTCAGTTCTTTCGATATGAATCTGTGTCTCTGAGCTGTGAGGAGAACAGCAGCTCTGCTGGATGGACTGTATGGAGGAACACAACCACAGCAACCAGGACTCAGTGTGGAAAGGAATGGGGGAAACCAGCTGGTTCTACCTGTAAGATCAGCTACCTCCTCCCATCAGACAGTGGAGTTTACTGGTGTTCGTCCAGAGAGGGAGCAGCCAGCAGCAGCATCCAGCTCACTGTCAC
>NW_015152143.1:42597-44269 GCF_000732505.1 Cyprinodon variegatus
TATATATATATATATATATATATATATATATATATATTTCAACAACCATCTGAAACTGTTCTGATTTTGTAAAATCAATTCTTATACATTAACTTTAATTTCAGGTCATCCACAAGTTGAAGAGGACGACATTACCTACAGTGATGTCAAGATTTCCCATCATCAACGACAGAAAAATATTAACAAAGGTAGGACTGGTTTTATTCTCTAGTTTTGTAGTTTTTTTTATGTTTCAGGATTTTCAGGAACCTGATGAAGACTACTTTTGGAAACATCTCCATATGGATGATTTTAGATGTATTGTTTTGCTTTTAAACTGAATCCATTTTGATCATAATAATGATAAAAGGATGTATTGCTAATTAAATTTTGGATCTGGTTCTATAGGGTTAAAAATTTTTAAACTGTGGTCAGATAATTCATTATTAAGGCACTGGTGCTAAGTTTTTTTTCAGACACTGCTTTTTTCAATTTTATTCTAAATTCATGCCTTCTGAAGTAACATTTATTCAGTATCTAACCTCATTTTATGTTTAGAATCTTGATAGCTCATTAGATCCCAGTTTAAGTTACACCCTATTTGCTGCAGTTTGTAGTTTATCTGCTAACTGACTTTAAGAAAGTACGATTGTCCTGCTTCCTGTTTCTATGTTTTTTATAAACATTGTCCAGCATATTTTCGTTACATGTTTCATATATTTTACCATCGGATGGTTACATAAAGCCAATAACCTCAGAGTCTTCCATCTTCCAATTACTTTACTTTGCTTAACTGTTAACTATACGTTGGCCATGGTGGCTGAGAATGTAAGAGTTTGCTTTGTAATGCTTTAAGGCCCAATTTGGCTTTTCGCAAGACAATACACCACCCTGCCTGCTGTATCTGGTGCCAATGGGTGCATTCTATCCTTGTGGGGTATTGCATCTAGGGATGAGAATCGAAAACCGATTCCTGTTCAGAACAGGTTCCGTGTGTTCCAATTCCATTGCACCGTTTGGCAGCTTGCTTAACGATTCTCTTAATGGTTCCAGGCAGCACCAGAGCCTAGCTTTGGGCAGCACGACTTACCATTCTACAGTACCTAAGTTATGTCATGTTTTTTTAACGTAAGTCACGCACATAGCATTCAGTAAGCATGTACGACGTGATCAGGCTTAAGTGTAGAAAAGCCAAAAAAAAAAGCGTCCCATCAGGTAAACTGATCGAAAGTTTGGATCTAAAGTGGCAAGTACATCCGTGGGAGGAAATACAGCCAACATGCAGAAACAACTGCGCACACAACATGGCAAACATTTTAACTAGTGATGGTGAGATGAGGCCTCATGAGGCATTGAACCGTTTGGCCAAATTGCTTCAACAATCTCCACAGTTCATGAAGCTTCATGCGTACATGTCACCACCTACTGGTGACGTGCAGAACTACAGTTAGTAATAAAATATGTGATTTTTTTTGCAATTGTTTTTCTTTTTTAAATTTAAGTTGCTTGTTTTTCTGCCATTTTAGTGAAATAAACTCAAGCAGATAGTGAAAGTGTTTGTGCAAACTGGGCAATGATGAGCAAAATGAAAGGTGTTAGCCATTTTTATTCAAACATAATAGTTTTTTCACATTTTTTGGTTTTAATCAGGTTTGATGTTGTGTTCAACCAATCTTTTGGTTATCCATCCATC
>NW_015152143.1:47090-52712 GCF_000732505.1 Cyprinodon variegatus
GAGATGGGGGACAACAAGTATGCCCACTCCTGCCCGGCGCCTCTCACCGTGGGCAACTCCAGAGTGGAAGTACGTCCAGCCCCTCTCAAGGAGACTGGTTCCAGAACCAGAACCATGCGTTGAGGTGAGACCGACTATTTCTAGCCGGAACCTCTCAGCCTCACACACTAGCCCAAGAGCCAGCTTCTGCAGCCGAGGATCGGACCGCCAGGGTCCCCTCCCCCGGCCGCCACCCAACACACATTGCACCCGACCCCTATGGCCCCTCTCACGGGTGGTGGGCCCATGTAAGGGGGGACCCATGTTTCCTCTTCGGACTGAGCCCGGCCGGGCCCCATGGGTAAAAGCCCGGCCACCAGGCGCTCGCCATCGTGCCCCCCTCCAGGCCTGGCTCCAGAGTGGGGCCCCGGTGACCCGCGTCCGGGCGAGGGAATGCTGAATCCAAATATTGTACTCATCATAAGGGTCTTTGGGCTGCGCTTTGTCTGGTTCCTCACCTAGGACCTGTCTGCCTTGGGTGACCCTACCAGGGGCATAAAGCCCCAGACAGCATAGCTCCCAGGATCATTGAGACACTCAAACCTCTCCACCACGATAAGGTGGCAGCCCAAGGAGAGGATCTTTTGGTTAAACCAACCTAATCTGGCAGCGTTTTTACCCGATCTTTATTTTTACTAGAGTAAACCAATGCAAATTAGTCTCATTAGCCAAAATAATAAAGTATAATCACAACTTTCAAAAGTTAAAGGTAGGTCTTGAACTATCAACTTCATGAGTGGGAGTCTGTGTCTTACAAATGACGCCACTAATATTGTTGTGTTCAATGGAGAAAATACTACTTAAAATTAACGCTAAAACCAGGTCTGGTGGCTTGCTCAGAGTTTGATCATTACATTGTTTATTCTAACCAAAACAGTTTTAACCAACTACATTGGTTGTTTTTTCAACCTATCTATTCTTAGAATCTATCCAAACTCTATCCACCTGAAAGCAGCTCTCCTACAAACTCCGACATCTTGACTGAATCCTGAGGCTAATTAAATGCCTGCCAAAATCCTAGCATTTTCTGAACCACTTCGTGAATTGGTCACTTGGTAGGATGGTAGCGAGGCCTCGGACGTCATCAATTTTGGCCCCTCCCCTTAATGAATAACACCTGGACACGTGCTTTGGGGAAACGCCCCCTCCATTACTCGACACACGCCTCGAAGCCTCAGCTCATCTCATAACATCACTAGTTTTAACAAATGCCATGTTTTTGATGCTTCCGGACAGAAGCTAAACTTACGACCAGCATGGAAGGCAACTCTGGTGGTATGTAGCTAGTTTTATATCACTTGCTGTGCTTAATTTGGTTCCTGGTAAATCATATGCCATTTCTGGAAATAAACCAATTTGCTACCTCTCTTTGGGGTTATTAAGGTGATGCTCGATTATTTAAATCAAGGGGAGATGAGTTTATTTCCTGAAATTGTACAGTAATGTTTTTTCATAAAACAGATGCCTTCTGCATTAGATTTAGATGACTGTGACCAGACGGGTAGCCTGGCTGGCTCAGAGGCTGGCAGCTCCCGTTCACTGCCTTCTGTTTTCACCAATGTAGGCAGAAATAGAATGTCCCAGGCGAAGGTAGGCGATTGTCACCTTGCACTTACCAAGTTCGTTGTTTCACAGAATCGATAAGAGAATCGATATGGTAATGAGAATCGTGAAAATCGTATCAGTTCCCAACCCTAATTGCATCATTGGGGGATGCAGGTTTTTTATCGTCCAAAACTTTGCTGATTAAATGATTTGTTGTGCATTTTAACTTTTGTTACTTTTTTTTCAGAGATACAAAAAAAAATATTTTTCAGATCATCCTGGTCACCATCCCCTCCATTAAGCTCCAAAATAAACCAAAGTGGTCCACCTTGTTAGTGCTACTTTAATGCAGAACTGTGCAGTTAAAACCTTCATGTGTGTTGCTTTGGTTTTAAAGATATAATCAGTTTTCATTTCATCCATCTGACCAGAGAGCTCCGATACAAACCAAAGTGAACTACTTTTTGTCATGATGGGTTCACTGGTGTGACCCAATTATGCAGAACACCACAGAGACGGAAACTGGAGTAAAAGGTTTAACAGAGTTTATTGGCACAAGCACAGAGATTATGCGTGAGAAACAGTTCAGTTAGCGTTGCGCAAAGGAGTTTGATTCTTGACAGTTTCTCTGCTGGAGAAAGGTGGTACTTCTCCAGCTCCCAACACTTTTGCAGTGATTCCTTTGTGCAGCTTAAGCTTTGGTTTGTTCTTCTCATGTTTATAAGTTACAAACTTCATACCTTCCATCTATGAAGAGATTTGAACAGAATGTATTCTATCTGTGGTCAGCGCTGGACATCAACACCACCGTCAGAGGAAATTATACCATTTGTTCTTATTACCAAGTTGAAATGTGAGCTTTTATTGTTTGCTGCAGTGATA
Source organism: Cyprinodon variegatus (assembly GCF_000732505.1). Lineage (NCBI taxonomy): Eukaryota > Metazoa > Chordata > Actinopteri > Cyprinodontiformes > Cyprinodontidae > Cyprinodon > Cyprinodon variegatus. The sequence goes on from NW_015152143.1 coordinate 49,557, forward strand.
CTGTTGTCTTTAACATTAATCCCCAGTAAATATGCAGAGAAGAAGTGAATGTAAGACAATTTCATCCTATCTGGACAAATAAGATGAAAATTACAATACGGCAACAAGAGTAACGCTAAAGAAACACTGAAAAAGTTGACTTAGTCCACTTAGGTTCAATTTGAAGCTCAGTTAGGGATGCTGATGTCACACTGGCTGCTGATAAGTCCCGCCTTTCACCTTGCATACATATTCTAGCAGCATACTTCTGCTAGAAATACAGTATGTCTGTCATGTCAATCAGATTCGTGACTGTTAAGCTTTTTGTTACTTTGTATAATCAACATAATGAGAAGTAAATAAATCTGAGACTGACAAACTCCTTGCCAAGAAAAAATTGTAAAAGATATTACCATTAACAAGTAAGTGCAGCATTACTTTAAGATTAGTATTTTCAAATAGCAGTAAATAGTAGTTCCAAGGAATTACTTAAAAGTAACAAACTTTTTTTTAAAAGTTAAAACATTTCTTTTAAATCCACTAAGTTATTATAATATCCAACTTAATATTTGGAAAATGATAAGTAACATGAAATTTGAATATATATCAATTAATATGTGTGTATGATGGGCATAAAATGAAATAGAGGTACAATTTCAGATGAAAGAGACTAAAAACATATTACATAAAAAATATTAAAAATACAAAGCTGATTCTTATAGTATGTTATGTAAATTGATCAGACAGGGATCATTACTCCCAGTAACATACAGGAACACAGTTTTGTGTTTTTACTTGGCCTTCAAATAGTAACACAACAGATGAAAAATAACATCAAAACAAATAAGCTTGAGCACCAAAACATAGGTAAGATTAAAACATTGACTTGATGGTTATAAATGACTACCAAATTATACAATTATCCTTCTTGTTCATTGGTCCAGCAGTGACACCTAGTGGTTCATTTATGGTTTATTTTGAAGAACGGTAGATTTTCTTCTTTGTGTTTTTTGTAATATGCTGCACTTCCTGTTCTTGCTAAGCATGTTCAGACAGCGTTAGATCCTGAAAAAACAAGAAGCAAACTGTTAAAATAGTGCCCTTGGAAAGCAAAATGAGGTATAAATATGCACAATTGTGGTTTGTGATAAATGCTTTTCATTTGCTGCTGAGAGCCTGTCCCTACAATATCTGAGGGAGAAACAGAGTGGTCCCTTCCACATCATGGCATCTACCATCCCAGAAAACCAGATAAGCTAAGAATCATTTTTGACTGTTCAGCCAAATTCCATGGTGTTTCTCTTAACGACACACCACTCAATGGACCTGATTTGATCAATCCTTTGTTAGGAGTGCTATGTTGCTTCAGGAAAAAGTTAATTGCAATAATTTGTGACAAAGAAAGAATGTTTTACCAATTTTCTGTTGCTCCTGAATCCAGAAATTATCTTAAATTCCTCTGGTGGGAAGGTGGATATTTGGAGAAAGAACCACAAGAGTACAGAATGGCAGTTAATCTCTTTGGAACTGCTTCATCTCCAGGATTTGCCAATTTGGATTGAAGCATCTGGCACAGCAACACAAGACTAACTATCCTCAAGCAGCCACATTTATTGAGAAAAAAACTTTTATGTGGATGATGGCTTAGGTAGTGTGCCATCAGTTGAGGAATCCAAGAATATGATCATTGAGTCACAAGAATTGTGTAAAAAGGGAGGCTTGCAGCTCCACAAATTCAACTCAAACAAGGTAGCTGCTCTCGCCTGTTTGGATCCTTCAGATGTAGCAGCAGCCATCGAGCCCCGTGGTTTGGATCCAGCCTCATCAGAGCGTGCACTTGGCATTCAGTGGTATATAAAAAAATGACGCCTTCATTTTTAACATAGGTTTAAAGGATCCAACTTCAACCCATTGCAGCTGCTTGTCCATCGTCGCTTCGCTTTATGATCCTCTTGGATTCATTGCTCCATTCAGCAAGTGTGGGAAAGTGGAAAACTTATTCTTCAAGAGCTTTGTCACAGAGGCATAGGATGGGATGATCCAATCCCAGAAGATATAAAGCCACGGTGGGAGAAATGGATAAATGATTTACTGAAACTGAAAGAGATTTGAATTCCTAGATGTTATCACCCCCCTGACTTCCAAAATATTGTCAGGGTAGAGCTGCACCATTTCCAGATGCCAGTTCTGTAGGATATGGTGCATGTTCTCACCTGAGATACATAAATGATAAGAATGAAGTCCACTGCAGTCGTGTGATAGCAAAGGCAAGGGTCGCCCCCTCAAAGATCACAAGTATTCCAAGATTAGAACTTGCAGCAGCAGTGGTTTCTACAAAGGTCAGCGTTATGCTAAGATGTGAACTTGACTGAAAGATTGATCAAGAATTTTTCTGGATTGACTCACGAGTTTTACTAGGGTACATCAATAATGATGCTCGCAGGTTCCACATATTCGTTGCCAACCGTGTTCAACTGACTGGAGATAACAGTGACCCTAATCATTGGCATTATGTTGAAACCTCAGAAAACCCGGCAGATCATGCATCCAGAGGTCCTTGTACTTTAGATATTCATTCGACAAACTTGCTGCAAGGACCGAAATTTTTTTGGGAGCATTAGTTACACCTAACAACCAGCACTCCAATAAATTTACTTGTCGGTGATCCTGAAGTAAAGACAATTCAGGTGCTGGTAACTGAAGTCAAAGGCGACAAAGACATCCTCAAACACCTGAATCAGTTTTCCTCTTGGACAACACTTCTCAAGGTGGTTGCAAGAATCAAGACAATGGGTTCAAAGCTACGAAATAGCAAACATGTGACTGTTGAAGAGCATGAAAAGGCAGCTAAAGCAGTGATTAAGATTTTACAACAAGCCTTTCCTAATGAGGTAAAGATGCTTCAAGGTGAAAAGAACATTCCAAACACCAGCGCTCTTTTCAGTTTTGAACTGATCTGGACTGAAGGGGTTTTCTGTGTGGGTGGTAGATTAAAGCACTTAAAGCTCTCTGTTCTAATGTTAACCCATTTAGGCCTAAAACGCCTGGAAAAAACACCTTAAAAACCTATGGCTGATTTCAAAAAATACCCCTAAAACCTGAAGTTTTTCTGTAAATTCAGCAACTGTGTCAACGCCTAGTAAATTATTGATATCTCAGCTTCTGTAGCAGATAGAA
>NW_015152143.1:53304-62131 GCF_000732505.1 Cyprinodon variegatus
TTTTCATCTATACCGTCATCAAAGCCGACACACTCCTCAAAATCACTGCCTTCCGACAACTCTTCTCTGTCAAACTCCTCCATGTTTGCTTGAAAAAAACGTCTTTCTTCTTGCTTGACTTATATGCTCTCCCGGCATCAATGGTAGAATTACGCAACAGTGCCCCCGGCTTGAATGGTAGAAATGCGGTAATGCTTTCCCGGCCTAAATGGGTTAAGCACCCTATGATACTACCCAGCAACAGTTATATTACCAAGCTGATTGTCTCCCACTACTATGCTAAGACATGCCATCAGGATCGAGGCCAGACACAAATGGAGCTTAGAAGCAATGGATTCTGGGTCATTGGTGGGAGTAAGTTGGTGGCCACACTGATACCCGATTGTGTGCTTTGCAGAAAACTTAGGAGGCCAACAGAAAATCAGAGAATGGCTGACCTTCCTAAAGGCATGTAGAATCCTCTGCACCATTCATGTACAGTGGCATGGACTATTTTGCCCCTTTCATTTTTAAGAAAGCCCGCAAAGAGTGCAAACGATATGGCCTAATTTTCACATGTCTCTACTCTAGAGCTGTCCATATCGAAATGCTCGGAGACTTGTCAAGTGACAGATTGATAAATGCAATGAGATACTTTATTATTATTAGAGGAGCTGTACGACAACTGCACTGTGATTAAGGCTCTAATTTTGTTGGTGCCAGGAATGAGTTCACACAAGCTCGGAAACAAAGTGACACTAAGTTGCTAGATATCTTGACGGATAAAACAGTGTGAATTTGTTTTCAATTCCCCCTCTGCCAGTCATGCAGGTGGTATCTGGGAATTACAGATCAGAACCATCAGTAATGTGTTCAATGCTACCTTTGCACAGTGCTCAGGCCGACTGTATGATGCCTCCCACAGGACATTGCTGTATGATGCCATAGCTATTGTAAACAGCCGCCCATTAACAGTGGATGGAATCAATGATCCTTGTGCATTGAAGCTCATAACACCGAACCATCTCATTATGATGAAATCTAAGGTTGCTCTCCCTCCTTCTGAGTGTTTGTGAAAGAGGACCTATGTGCAACAAAGAGGTGGAGGAGAGTGCAGTATCTCACTGAACAATTCTGGAGTTGCTGTAAAAGGGAATATTTGTTGAACATTTCCATGAGACAGAAATGGCACTCAGCTCAGCACAACCTCAAGAAAGATGACATTGTCATTATCAAAGACGACAACCTTCCAAGGAATCAGTGGCAACCAGAACGTGTGGTGGAAACTGTTCAAGGCAGCGATGGATTGGTCCGTCGAGTCAAAGTTCAAGTTGGAGAGTGAAAGTCAAATTCTTCTTCTAAACCCTCAGTTATTGAGAGGCCAATCCAGAAATTGGTTCTTCTTTTGGGAAATTGATCATAACAGAAGAACATCTTTTGTACAGTTAATTTAATCTATGCTATTTTTATGCAACCATATTCATTTAATAGAATCAAGAAATCCTATTCAATTAATGTACCCTTTACATGTTACTTTGTTCAATCATCGAGACAGGATTTGGTGGGAGTGTAAATTACTACTCAATGATACATTCTCCTTCTTGTTCATTGGCCCAGCAGTGACACCTAGTGGTTAATTTATGATTTATTTTGAAGATTCTTCATGCTTTTTGTGATATGCTACACTTTCTGTTCTTGCTGAGCATGTTCAGACAGTGTTAGATCCTGAAGAAACCAGAAGAAAACTTAAAATAGCGCCCTTGGAAAGCAGAATGAGGTATAAATATGCACAATTGTAATTTGTAATAAATTTTATTCATTTATTTTTGAAGCAGTAGAAAATCATTAGTTTGTTTAAAACGCAAAACTTTATGCTGACGAGTTAAGGACAATACAAATCCTTTTTGTTGTAAGTGGGAACATTAATATTTTAATTTTAAACAATAGTAAAGCATGTCAAATAATTACATATTCTTGTATTTAATGCTACAGTTTTCACAGTGTCTGTAAAAATAGATGTCAAGATTGGAACTCCCTGCGTCTGGCTGTTAATTCCAAGAGGCTGCTATAATGGTTGTTTCTCTGGTGCATTTTTGCACCTTCACTCAATGAAGCTTGTTCTTCATTGAGTGAAGTAACTAATGATGGGTAAACTCAAGCACTTAACAGTATTAATACTTTATCTTATAGTATTCACTCAAGTATAAATGAAAAGTAAATTAGAGCACAAGAACAAAGTTAGTCAGTTATGTATAAGTACTAGCTGCCTCTGCTGGTTCAGGTGATGAAAAAGGCATCAATTACAGAAAGTATATTTGAACATTTTTACTGATTTGAGTTAAAGTCTTAAAGTTTATTCTAACTTTGCTGTGTTTAGTGTAGCTTTAATAAGCTTCTTTTTATAAAACCCAGAAAAACTCGATGAGATTATGTGAAAAATAAATAAAAACAAACCTCATTCAATCAGAATCTCAATTGAAAGTTGATACCACCCAAAGATGAAAATCATCTCCTGCAGTTTTAAAAAGCTTGCCATGCCACATAGTTTCTCATCAACATTGCGTGAATGACTGTAGTGTGAAGAGCTTTGTGGCCCTCAGACTTAAATAATAAATAAATTAAATAAAGTGCCATATAAGAACATGCAAATTGTATTTGTGTAACACACCCAGGCTTCACGCTGGTTGGGCAGATTAAATGTTCCTGTAACAGGAACAGGAGAATGAATGAGACAAGCGACAGATGAAGTTTTTCCATGCCTCGCTTCTGCCGTATTTATTAATACAATTACATGTATCATAAACACAAATCATCACAAATGATTCTCATGTGTGAAATATGCAATAAATCATCCTCCAAGTACAATAACTTTTTCATATGACTTTCATCATAGTTATCCCTTTTACATTAACAAAAATGCACATATTCTCAATTACCCTTTTTAATACTGTTGGGATCTGGAGGCTTTGTCCACTTTCTCCACCAGAGGGCGCATGAGATCTCCTGAGGGCTTGAGCTGACTGCAACACCTGTCTTCAATCTGCTCATCAGGAAATCCTATTTAAGGAGGAGGAGGCTAACACTTCCCTGCCAGAGTGTTTGCCAGTAATGGTACCAGCAAAACCTGAGCCAGCCTCTCAGATCTGTTTTCCCCTGATTTTGTGAACCTGCCTGAACCTGTTTCTCTCTGCTTCACAGATCCAGTCCTGTCAGAAAACCTGAAATCCTGGAGATTATCTCTGTCTGGAATCTGCCTGCCTGCACTCAGTTCAGCCTCTGCCTTTACCCTCAGTCCTCTGCCTGCCTGCACTCAGTTAAGCCTCTGCCCTCAGCCCTCTGCCTGCCGACTAGCCTCTGGACCCTCAAGGTTCCCCCCCCTGCTGATCAGTTCCACCGGAGCAGGTATTATCTCCTACATCTGTAAACTGCAGTTTCCCTGGAACTCCTCTAACTTCTCTGTCCTCCTCAGTGGTGATCCTGCCGTGACCAGTCTGACCAGCCAAGTTCCAGTTCACATTTTTGTAAATATTTGTATATAAACCTTTAAACTTTTCCCTGCCTCTGAGAGTGTTTCTGCATGTGGGTTAGAAACCTAAACCCCAACATGACAAATACCTTTTTCGCCGTTTATCTTTTTATGCTATTTAAAACCCTTTAACCAAAATACCTTTTTAACAATCACAGCTGGGCTGCTTTTTAACAGATAGTTAGCTTAACTAGCTTTATTTTTACCTCTGTTTAGCTTACCAGCTCAAACATTGCATGGTATTGAAACATGCATATCGGCAGGCTTAGCTTCAGAATTCAACTTTCACTTAATGTTTTTTTAATAATAGGTAAACCCATATTTAATAACACATTAAACAATGTCAGGGTACAATTAGGAGCAGATAACCGAAAAAAGAGCTTCAAATAACATATACAGCAAACACAAATTTCACAAAATGGCACCAGCAGCATTTCCTTTACTTCGGTTTTTTCCACATCTTTCTGCATACCCAAAACTCAACAAAAATGCATTGTTTACTGACTGATTTATAAAGTCATATTTAGCTGTGTTTCTCAGAACTACTTTCTGACCCATTTCCTGTGGTTTATACTAATTTACTAACCTGTAAAACAGGAGAATGAATGAGACTAGCGACGGGTGAAGTTTCTCCATGCCTTGCTTCTGCCGTATTCAATAAGCAGAGCCTATGGCCTCACTATGGCGTCTCATGGAGTGATGTGCCACCTTTTGGTGTGTGTGTGCAACTACAACTTAAACAAATTATTACCCAAAATCTGTATTTCTCTTAAAATCAAACAATAATAATGTGAATACAGATCAGTGTTTCACATTTGCAACATTAATTCAGCACTTCACACCAAGCATTTGTGAAAGCAAAAAGTAGTATAACCCAACAGATTAGAGGAACTAAAACCTTTTTTAGGTTCTAGTTTTCTCTCTTTAGCTACAAACAACAGCAGATGACTCAGTAATAAAGACTAAACATGTTTACTGTTTACATAATTAGACTCACAGAAAACTCAACATCTTACTGAATAAAATTTTCCACAAAACTTCTACAACATTTCACTGGTTGTATTGCAAGGGAAAGGGATAATGGCAATGTTGAAGGAAGACCAAGTAAAACTACTCTGAGGAGCAAGTACAACAGGGTTAGATCATACTTTCACTACCAACGACGATATAGGGGGAGTATATAGTTTATTGCAGTAAAAATGTTAAGAATAATAATAATAAAAAAAATAAAGGCTTAAAATGAATATTAAAAGGCAGTAAAAATAACTGGGCTACAGGACTAAGAATGGAGCTACAAAGGTTAACAAATGCCCAGATACAGGCTCCAGTCTCCCAACCTGCTTTCACACCTTATCAAATCCTTTTTCTCAGGTAAATGCCGTATTAGTTGTTTCTTTGGAGAGGCATATTCTACTTGAATATGTAGCCATTTTGGCTTTCCATACCTACAATACTCTGTAATTAATCATTATAGACCTGTGCTTGTGTGTCAACAAAGGTTCTTAATTTTGGTAAATGATTGTAAATGATAATTGTAAACTTTGTGCAGTTCACCTGAGTGTAAGTAAGTGCTTGTTCCCATGAAATCTATATCTGCAGAATTACGGTCCCGATGATTCCATCAAGGGTGCCACCAGGATGTGGCTGAGCCACCCTGGGCCATACCTTGGCCCCCCTACTGGCCAGTGTAAATTGTAGTAGTAACGGTTTAGCGTTTCACCCCATTATGCACCCAGCAAAGCAGCCGCTCTCCCTGTCCTTCTCGCACACTGTAGTCCTCCTGCTCTCCCCCTCCCCTACCCGATATTTGCTTGCGCATGCGCAAAAGAGCTACAAATGAGAGAGAGGAGGAGAAGGAAGAGGAGCAGGAGGATGAGGAGGAGGAGAAGGAGGAGGAGGAGAGAGAGAAGGGGGATGAAGGAGAGAAACAGATGAACCAGCATGATGAGGACACAGAGCCAGCATTAGTAAAGAACAGTGATGAGGAAAAGCATCAAACAGCACCTTTGATGACAGAAGCATGGCAGAACTCAGTGAAAGCAGATGTTGCTGTTCCTGGACTGGCAGGTGAAGTTATTACCATGTGGGCAAAATAATGAAATTAATGACTTCCGCTGAACTGGACCTTGCTATATTTTTACTAGTTAATTTCTTATATAGCCTATTGTACTTTGTTTGAATGGAAATTTCAGTAAAGGTGAGTGTCATTTCATAATATACGAATGGAATTCAGGAAATTGTGTCAGCTCTCCCTGGGCTCCCTTATCGTGGTGGAGGGGCTTGAGTGTCCCAATGACCTTAGGAGCTATGCTGTCTAGGAGCTTTATGCCACCTAGTAGGGTCACCCAAGACAGACAAGTCCTAGGTGAGCTGCCAGACAAAGAGCAGGCCAAAAGACCCCTTATAATGAAAATCACTAATGGACCTAATGTTCCCTCGCCTGGACGCGAAGAGCCAGGCCTGGAGGTGGGGCACGCAGGCGAGCGCCTGGTGGCTGGGCTTTTGCCCATGGAGCCCGGTCGGGCACAGCCTGAAGAGGAAACATGGGTCTCCCTTCCAATGGGCTCACCACCTGTGGGAGAGGCCAAAGGGGTCGGGTGCATTGTGTGATGGGTAACGGTCAAGGGCGGGGACCCTGGCGTTCTGACCCTTGGCTGAAAAAGCTGGCTCTTGGGATATGGAATGTCGCCTCTCTGGTGGGGAAGGAGCCTGAATTAGTGCGCGAGGTTGAAAAGTTCAAACTAGAAATAGTTGGACCTACCTCGACACATGGCTCTGGCTCTAGAACCAGTCTCCTTGAGAGGGGCTGGACATTCTTCCAATCTGGAGTTGCCCCTGGTGAAAGGCACCAAGCAGGAATGGGCATTCTTGTGCCCCTCATCTTGGTACCTGTACGTTGGGGTTCACTGGTGAACGAGAGGGTTGCCTCCCTCCGCATACGTGTGGGGGGACAGGTTCTGACTGTTTGTGCTTATGCTCCAAACAGCAGTTCAGATTACCCACCCTTTTTGGAGTCTTTAGAGGGGGTACTGGAAAGTGCCCCTCCTGGGGACTCCCTTGTTCTTCTGGGGGACTTCAACGCTCACATGGGCAATGACAGTGAGACCTGGCGAGGCGTCGTTGGAAGGAATGGCCCACCTGACCTGAACTCGAGTGGTGTTCTGTTGTTGGACTTCCGTGCTTGTCATGGATTGTCCATAACAAACACCATGTTCAGGCATAAGGGTGTCCATATGTGCTCTTGGCACCAGGACACCCTAGGTCATAGTTCAATGATCGACTTTGTTGTTGTTTCATCTGACCTGTGGCCGCATGTCTTGGACACTCGGGTGAAGAGAGGGGCGAAGCTCTCCACCGACCACTACTGGTGGTGAGTTGGCTCCGATGGTGGGGGAGGACGCAGGTCAGGCCTGGTAGGCCCAGACGTATTGTGAGTGTTTGCTAGGAACGCCTGGCAGAGTGAGAAGGAGCTTTAACTCCCAACTCCGGCAGAGCTTTGAGCACGTTCTGAAGGAGGTGGGGGACATTGAGTCTGAGTGGATCATGTTCCGTGCCTCTATTGCTGAGGCGGCTAGTCGGAGCTGTGGCTGCAAGCTTGTTGGTGCATGTCGCGGCAGCAACCCTCGAACACGCTGGTGGACACCACTGGTGAGGGAAGCTGTGAAGCTGAAGAAGGAATCCTATCAGGCTTTATTGACCTGTGGGACTCCAGAAGCAGATGACATGTACTGGCAGTCAAAACGGCGGGTGGCTCGGCGTGGGAAGAGTTTGTTTAGGCTATGGAGAAAGACTTCCGTACGGCTTCAAAGCGATTCTGGTCCACAATCCGGCATCTGAGGAGGGGGAAGCGGTGCAGTACCAACACTATTTATAGTGGGGGTGGTGTGCTGCTGACCTCGACTCTGGACATCATGTGTGAGTGGGCGGGGTACTTCGAAGACCTCCTTAATCCCACCAACACGTCTTTCATTGAGGAAGCAGAGCCTGGGGGCTCTGGGTCAGGTTTTCCCATTTAGGTGGCTCAGGCAACTGATTAGGATGCCTCCTGGGCGTCTCCCTGGTGAGGTGTTCCAGGCATGTCCCTCCGGGAGGAGGCCCAGGGGGAGACCCAGGACACGTTAGAGGGACTATGTTTCTCGGTTGGCCTGGGAGTGCCTTGGGATTCCCCCGGAGAAGCTGGCCCAAGTGGCTGGGGAGAGGGACGTCTGGGCTCCCTACTGAAGCTGCTACCCCCGTGACCCGACCCGGGATAAGTGGAAGAAGATGAATGGATGGAATTCAGGAAATGTTTGAGATGCGATTTCTAATAAAAGCTATGATAATATCCTTAACTTGATGACGCATCACAGCCATTGAGTAAACGCAAGAAGTGAGGATTCCACTGCTGTGAAAGCACTAGAATAAAACCCAGAAATTATGTTTCTGTGTGCCACCCCAAGAATTGAAGAGGCCCCATCTGGCCACCCCTATGAAATATTTTTAGAGGCACCACTGAATTCCATATAGGCTATGAATTCTTAAGCTTGTCGGATGTAATTAATAAAAAAAAAAGCATTGAAACCCATGCTTACTGGTTCAGACGTCGGGATTCTGTTGACCGAGAGAACAGCAGAATTAAAGGACCAGAGGTGGGATGGGGGATGCTGTTTCCTGGCATAGGGCATATAGAGTCTGGGATGTTAGAGGGTTTGGCCCATGCTTGTGGGGGAGCCGGCTGGCTGGTGTGGGTGTGCAGCAGGTGGTATACAACCACTCTACGAGAATGCATCTCAGCTTGTGGTGTGGGTCTGACTGGCTACCTGCCCTGACCCTGCACACCGCCTCTTCCTGCAGTTGGTTGAGCAGATGCGGGGGGGTATCTGGTACCTGGACTCAGGTAACTGGTGTACCGTACTTGGCCTTGGAGGACTGCCTAGGTTGTGATTACTTGGCAACCATGGGTATGAAAAAACATGGATATGGGGTCTGGAATGGCTGTGACTTGCTTGGGTTGGGCGCTTCAGTGTGTTGGCTACCTGCTCTGGCGTCTATGGGGACAGGTGTGCTCTTTATAGGGGATGCCGTGGAGTGGCAGGCCATCTGCTGGGTCTGTTGGCCTTTTCCCCCTAGGCAAATGGCCCATAGACCTGGGAGGATAGTGTATGTATGAGTGCAAGAATGCATTTACTGTGCCCCTGTGTGTGCTTCTGTTCAGTGCTTACATAATGTTGCAAGGGTGGGATTGTGTGAATGTGAATTTGAGTTTTTTCTAATTGTAAGTGGAGTGTTTCCATCCTCCCCCACCTACTCAACACCCTAGGCCCCAAGTATGATCAGGACATC
>NW_015152143.1:62731-71164 GCF_000732505.1 Cyprinodon variegatus
TATATATATATATATATATATATATATATATATATATATATATATATATATATATATATATATATATATATATATGCAGACATCACCTCTGCTTATTTTTGATACAAACAGAACCTCATATGGTCCTACTCAGAATTGATTAAACTAATACATAGCAGAGTTCTCGACCTTAGGTTAGATCAATTTAGAGTTGCGTATTTGAATCCAAGTTTGTGTAGCCATGTTATTGAAACAGACTCCTGATCAATAAAGTTATGGTTTTCTAGTCAGGTTCCAACATTTCCAAAACTGTGCTTCCCTCTGGTCTGCATGTTTTGATCACAGCTCCTTCTGGATATATGTTCCACTTGCTGCTAAAGCCTTTCTGAAATTCCTCACTAACTTACCCTTGGCTTTCAGTAGTATTTAAACAGTGGTGATTAACACTTCAATGTTATCCCTATGGGGATTGTTTGCTTTTTCCGTGCAATTGTATGAAAATGATGAATGCATTTATTTTATTTTTTTACACTTTTTTTTTTTTTTTCTTTGTAGAAAGTGACGAGACTTCAGTTTACTCTACAGTGAGACCTGATTATTTAACATACGGAGAAATCACCATAAAAACCAAGAAAAAGAAGTCAAAGTGCCCAGGTAAAACTCTTCCTTTATAGCTCTTCTGAAAGTAGTCTCTATCTTTCCATTACTCAATTTGCATATATGAGCATTAGATTCAGCACAGAGGGAGACAAATATTTTAAATTTGGCTTCAAAAGATTGGCTTCAGCTTCACAATGGCTACTATGAATGAATTAAATAAATTCTAAGTAGGTCCACTCAGAGTTTAACACATCCGCAACAAGTATGAAAAGCCATTATTAGTGGAACACCGATTCACAGAGTCACCTGACATCAAGAAACAGGCAGTGCCTATTTCACCCCACTGGAACTAGAGATTTTAATGCAGAAATGAAAAAATAAAATAATATAAAAAAGGAAAATGTGTTTTAAACACAGTGAAACAGTTGCAACCTAGAGGAAGGTGGCCAAGGAGAAGATTGTTGCCAGTGTTAATGCATACGTTTATATAAAGTTTAATCTGGAAAAACTCACACAAAGTGAAAAGACAAGAATTTATTGAAACAATTACTTTGTCTTTGGTGCTCAGACCTCGACAGCAAACATATCGCTGAAATTTTTGATAGATATGCATGGACAGGAGCAAAGAATAGAGCCATTTCCCCCAAAAAATTGCTGAGGTTGAGGCCGATATGACAGCATGCTCAGAAGGCAGAGACTGAATTGAAAGCTAAGAAAAGTAGAACAGCAGGAGAAGTAACAGAGGAGATGAGCCGCGAAGGCTTACTAAAAGGCCAGTGCCACGAAGGCTTCTCAAAAGAGGGCCAGCTGAGAAAGTGAGATGGAGAGGCTATGATCTAGGCTAACCTGCAAGCCACGATAACCAAAGACGAAACAAGCAAGCTGCGAAGGTTAAGCGTGATGTTTCAGTTGAGATACGTATGCTATGATGTGCTAAGGGGTTCGAAGTGAAGCGAATTCGTGATGCGAAGGCCTGGAGCAATTAACTGAGGGGCCATAATGCACCTGCTGCGACGAAACTGTCACTAAATGACAGTTAAACATGGTGAACTGCCAAAAGACAATCCGCAACAACTCCATGAGGCTTGGAAATGACCATGATTAAGTTATAAGTGATAAAAATTGAGAGTCTGCTAAAGGATCAATACATCCCAACCTCAACGCGCTCAAGGAGAAGATAAGCCGATAGAGTCTGTAAAAAGAAGCTCCAGCTTTAATTTAGAGTTTTGAGAGAGGAGACATCGACTAGAAAATCTATGTGGTGAAGAGAAGACTTGATTGAATGTTACACGATAAGCCATACCTAAAAGAAAGTGTTTTTATTGATTGATTTATTAATTTTTTAAATATATATTAAATAATATAGACACCACTGACGTAAATATTTAACCACCTGACGATTTTAGTAGATTGTGTTTAGCCTGTTGAAATTAAATTAGTTAATGGATTTATTGAGACCGATTAAGGAATTCGGGTAATTAGAGATTTATTCATCTAATATATGAATAATGCAAGATTAACTAGTGTTGCTGATTGACTGGCAGGATAGTTTTCATTCGGTTAGACCAAAGCATATTCAAATATATTTTAAATATTAGGTTCAAATTATTTAATTAAATTAAGGGGAATAGGAAATAACTTACTAACCACAAAACTTCGGACTCTAAATTCAAAACTGGAATATGTGACAAAGCAGGAGTTGAAATCGAAACAGACTGAAAGAACCGTAGGAACAATGTAATTTATCCATCAATGAGCAGTGCACAATCAGCTGATTAAATCGCCATGACATAATTAACACAGAAAATTGTATTAAAAAAAACAGCCGGGGAACTTGAAAGGCAAAGATCAGAGGGCTGATGTTAATTAACGATGGACGTACAGAGAAGTTCAAACCTCATCAACACCTCCTTTCTCTGCAAATCTCACAATTCGAAACTTTCACCATAAAATGGGTGAATCGAAACAAAGCCCAGAGTTGACATAAACTCATAAACATGAATAGAGGTAGATGGAAGACACCAGTTTAGCTGTTTCTTCTACAGTTGGTTTACTTCTACAAGAATTACAAACAAGCAGTTTCTCTATTTAGAATGAGCCAGAACAACAGGAAGGAAATGCAGAGTTCCAGGCTGCACAGAGAAAGGGGAACATTTTCACAGTCTTCCCAAGGATCTAAAGACTTGACAGGCATGGATTATTTTTGTCTATCTGAAGATCCCTGCAAAGTTTCAAAATCTTGGTCAGTTCAAAGCAGGATTTTGTAAACTTCTTTTACTGAAACGAGGGGCTGTTCCCACCGTAAGGCTATCACAATCGCAAACTGAAAGTAAAATTCGGTCGCTTGGATCTGATGACTTGGTTGGAATGCCCGGTGTGTTTCGACTACGTGCTGCACTGTAGTCGATCAAAATCCCAGACGATTTTGAAATCCCCCCCGGACATTGTTTTAGGTATGAAAAGTAGAACATGTCTGGGGAAAAGAGGAAGTCTGGTCACCCTACCATATCTACAATTTCGATGTTTCAGTGAGTGAGTGCTTGTTGCTATAATGCGTCTTTGCTCAGCAGCTTCGTTCATTGCAAACCAACCAATCTGCGCATAGCTCATCTAAATATTCATGAGCATACCATAAAAGGAAGAAAACCTGTCATTTCATTCTAGGGCTTTTAACCAGGCTTGCATTAGGGCTCATAGAAACACTAATATACCATTTTCAGCCCAACCAATGTTACACCTTATTCCCTATATAATAATTCTATGACCCCTTTAAGAGGTTTGTGGGGGTCTTTTTTATAAAGCAGTTTTAATTTAGCCCTAGAAAGACTGTTTTGTGTCCAGCCTTCACCAAAGAAACGGACCAGCCAGCTGATGCCTTTTCTCATACCACTCCCCCACTCACTCCAGCCGCAGGTTCCTCAGATCCACACTGTTCAACTCCAGCAGTTCTAAAGCAGAGCCTCGGTTATGTTTCAATCCTCCAAGGTTAGCTCAACCTCTAGCTAACCAAGGCCAACGATAGCCTCTTTTGGGTCATCAGTGCGGTTTTCCACCAGGCCTCTCAAACTGTTGTGCTCTTAAGCTCTATTGGGCATTTTGACCAAACAAACATGGACTGAGGGCAGGAGAAAGATTTGTCTCCTCAGAAAAGCAAAACTAAAAACATAAAAAGCTGCACTTGAAATCGGTCATCTGCATAATAACTGAGCAGTTGCTGGTCATGGCCAATGTAAGTCTAGTTGGCATGGGTAATTTTATAAATAGTATTTTTTAGTCTGTGTAGAATTGTATATAGGCCTTACTTGCCGCAGACCCATTCGAGCTTAATTGTGATCTCTATGGCCTTCCCAACCCTTTTAATTTAGAAGTCTTAACGGATCCAGATGTTGTCTACTCATCACTGAAGAGGTCCAGATGTCCAATGGCCAGCTTGCAGCTTGTTTCCGAATATCCTTAAATAAGTGCACATCTTAATATTTCTATTTTATGCAAGTGTGTGTAATACTTTTACAAAAAATATGTACCTCTTCAAAAATGTAATTCGCACTTTATTTTTCAGTGGAAGCATTGTCTTCTTCTTCAAATCAAAAAACGTCAACCATTTTTTATGTAGTTTATTTTTCCATCAAATTTTCCATGTTTAATATTGACTTTTACATTCTTTGTAATAATTTCTTTTTTTTTTTCAATTGTTTTTATGTGATCCTGTTTGTTTATGACCTGGTGCCATTTTGTTGGAACTGATGCAAAGGCACAGCATCATAATTCAAGCCCAATGTAACCTATGTTTCTATAACTTCATGCTTTACTGTCATGCTAACAATAAAGACATATAATTCAACTCATACATTGTAAGTTCTGGTATTTCAATGTGTGAAATTCATTGCTCTCCATTTCAGATGCACAGGGTTTTCACCATGGATTCCAAAAAAATTTAAAACAATCCAATGAAATTTTTTTTCAAGTTTGAAGACATTTTGCTTTCCATCCAGGAAGCTTTTTTTGATTTAAATGTCAGAAATAGCATTGAGTTTGAGGCTTTATACTGTAGCCCAACAAAAACAAAGTTTTGTTGGGCTACTGTATAAAGATTGAATGAGTACATCATAATTTCTACATTAAATAATTAAAGACGATAGATTTTCATGAGGCCCTTGCTACAGTAATAAAGCTACAGCATATTTATACATCAGTCCTTAAATGAGTTTATGGCTCTACATAATATATACATTAAATGGGTTGAGCTGCTGTTCTTCATCTTTATTACATAAAAGACTCCTAAATGACTTCAGAGACAAACTCTACAACATAAATATAAAGACTAGTTTGTAAACGAGCAATAATCCTGTGATCTTAGTCCTCTTTATTTTTAGTTATTGTGAATTATTTTTGCTTTTGGTTGATATATTAACTCTGAAACATCAAAGTAGGAGATTCCATATGATGGTATTACTGCTGCCACCTTCTGGTTTAGAGGAGAACTGCTAGTTCTAGAGGCATTGATTTACATCCACATAGCAATAAATAACTGGTAAGGAGGGAAACAGCTTCCATGAAAGCTTCTCTATGGCTCTGGAACTTGGACAAGAACTTTCCCAGGGCGAATTGAAAAAATGCTGATTCAGATTCTGATATCCTGAAAAGTCTTTTTGATTCGTTGTGTACGAATGGTAACACTTAACCTGGTTATGCTGCTGTTAGTGTGATTATTGATGGTCACACTGACACCTTCATTCCTATGTATTATTTTTCTGATATTTTTTTAATTCAAATTCATCTCTACATTTGAAGGAAGTTGTTCTGTCCACTGTCGCCCCACACTTGCCCTTCAGGAAGGATTTCAGAAGAGGCTCATGCTTTCAGGGATTTAAGTGAACAACTCAGTGGGGCAGACTGGGTTTACGAGAATAGTTTTAATAGATGTTAGATAAAAACTGGAACAAATACTTTATGGTTATAAAATTTTCAGTGTGTTGAAAGCTACTGATAAACATCCATCCATCCATCCATTATCTGACATGCTTATCCCAATTGGAGTCCCAAGGGGTGCTAGTGCTACTGATAAACAGCAAAGATTGATTTCTGTGTTTAACCAGTAGGTGGCAGTCTTGTTGTTTATTCCTCAATCCATCTTTTATGGCAGCCTCCTCTGGGTCATGGGAGGGGTGGGGGGTGGAGACTAGCAGAGTTAAGGCAAAAGGTGAAGCAAACCTTAGAAAGATCACCAGTTAAATGGAGTAAGTTTAAAAACATTAATGAATTAGAGGATAAATCATTGTAATAATTAGTTTAAAAAAGAAGAAGAGGAAGTGTGAGCATAAAATGACTTGAAAGCAGAAACAACAGAGTAAATAACTTCAAACTGAACTTTTCTCTGATTGGACAATATGTGCGTTGGTGGCATGCTGAGATTATATCAGCTCAACCTGTCCTGACAGGATCTGAACATTGAGGAAATATTTTCTCTCTGCTCTAATTACACTGAAACTGTTCCTGGCTGCAGGTTTACTTTCATTTACACAGAAGAAAACTGCTATAGAAGCGACTTTAAGTAGCAAAAAGGTTAAACAAGGAAGGTTCCTTTATTAAAATGTCAGCATTTATTGTCAGATTTCTCCTTTTCTGCTGTAGAGCATCCAATGTTCTGTCTGTGTCTCTGAGGAAAGCTGTGAATAGAATCAGATGAGGTTCAGAAAGACTCAGACTGACCTCAGTCCCAAACAGCAGAAACCCTCTGAGAACAGAGAAATGTGGAGCGTTTCTGTTTTAGTCAGATAAACATTCAGTTTGTTCTCAGACAAATGTTACAACCAGTCTGTGTTCATAATGTTGGATTTCTGATGATATTAAAATCATCCAGAGTCCTGATCCTCTACCCTGCTCTCCCCAGCTCACTCACAGCTTTTCTACAGGGGTTAGATCTGCAGGTGATCATGGAAGGTAGATTTAATTTCACATTAATCCTTTCAGTGTTTATTTGACAAATGTTTCACATCATCAAACCACTGAAAGACCAAAGAACAACCCATGTTTAATTCCCTCAGCAGGTTATGATGTAACATGTCATGTTATCCTGGATCCTATACAGTAATAGGAGAATCAGGCCCACGGCACCACAGACCCTCCACTGTGTTTAACAATCAAACATGTCAGCTGACCTGCCTAGTGGAAAACTTATTTTATAGAATAAGATATTTAGAAATGCTGAAAAAAAAACTCCAACACATGAGTGATCCTAGATAAAAAGGAGGAGGAGCAGCGTCTTGCAGGTCTGCCTCTGCAGCTTCCTCCTTCTCAGATTACAACAGTTTTTCCTCTGAACTCATTCAGACTAGAAGTAAACAAACTGGTTCAGTCAGTCAGTAACAGTCACTTCTCAATGTGTTGATAAGTGTTTGTCACTGCTGGAGCATAAAGCAGAGGGATTTATGTAATGTTCCAATAATATTTTTTAAGTAACCCTAAGAATATCATGAACATAAATATATCTTTCAATAATTTTCCTACTCTGTAGTGTGATGTTTGAGCCTCTTTCTGCTCTCCTGACCAGGAGGAAATCAGAAAGTGAGGAGATGTTTCCCAATGACTCACCTGATGACTTCTGCATCTGAGGACCAAATATGGGTATTTCCTGAATGACCCCCCAGGGCCCATCAGAATCATTCAGACTACTCAATTCAGATCAGTTTATGTATATAGCGCCAATTCACAACACATATCACCTCAAGGCACTTTACAGAGAAAATTCAACCAGATCATGCAATCAGATTGGTTCAAAGTTTTCTAACTAAAGAAAACCTGTTGCTGTAGCTTAGATATTTGATCTCTGTACATTCTGGCAGTGTGGCTGTTTGCTTGCTGTGTTTTCCACTGAGGTTCATGCTGTAATTCTGTTAGATGTCCCCAAGTATCTATATGTCAAATGATATCTTCATGCAGACGTGTGGATATAGTGTGATCTGATTTGCAGTTCTATTCAACTTTGGAAAACAGAGAAGTTAAAATTTATTTTTTGTTTCTTTCCTTTGCTGTGATGCTGCTTCCATGCTGCTTCCCTAACATATTGAAATATTTAAAAGCTTCTAGAATCCGGTTTTATGTTGAATTTTGAATAGATGAACTGATGTTCTATGTAACGTCTGCATGCAGTATGGGTGGAGTGATGGACCTGAACTTTCAGAGGATCATAGAGACATAGAGTCGTCCTTCTACCAGCCAAGGAACACCTCGAAGATTAAAGGGCTAATGTCACAGCAGAACCTTAATAAACTACTTCCTGCTTTGTTCTTCAGTAGTAGAATTGATCCCTGCATCGGATCAGAGCTGCAGCTGATCCAGAATGCG
This sequence comes from Cyprinodon variegatus, assembly GCF_000732505.1. Taxonomy (NCBI): domain Eukaryota; kingdom Metazoa; phylum Chordata; class Actinopteri; order Cyprinodontiformes; family Cyprinodontidae; genus Cyprinodon; species Cyprinodon variegatus. The sequence continues at coordinate 70,655 of NW_015152143.1, forward strand.
GCTGCCTGCATCCTCACTAGAACCTAGAAAGTAGAGAACATCAGCCAGGTTCTGATGACCTTCCAGCAGCAACCTTCCCACAAGGCTGCAGAAAGATCTGATGGATTTATCTTCTGATGGTGCTAAACATAACACTTGCTGAAAAGACATTGACAGAGATTTGGTGTGATGTGGAGAAAACATTTCCTGAATTTGAGAAGGATTTATCGTTTGAACTTTTACCTTTTGGTTCTACTTATGTGTGTGAGGCGACCTTCTCAGCTTTGACACATCAAAACCACAGAGGAACAGACTGGATGTGGAGAACAGCTTACAACGGCCATTTCCTCCAGATCTATCTGTCACGGTTGGGTGGAGGTTTTTAAGGACCCAAATGCAGAGATCAGGAGGCAGAGGTGAGTCTTGCAGATTGGATAATATGTGCGTTGGTGGCATGCTGAGATTATATCAGCTCAACCTGTCCTGACAGGATCTGAACATTGAGGAAATATTTTCTCTCTGCTCTAATTA
>NW_015152143.1:74730-82720 GCF_000732505.1 Cyprinodon variegatus
ACCTTGAGAGGCTAGCCGGGTGCTTTAGTTCTATATGCCGTTTCAGATTTGCTTTGGAGGTTACCGAAGTACGGATTTTTCTACTGAAAGCCGGCGGGCAAAGTTTGCAGAGAAATGTTAGATTGTTTCCATCGTCCTCACCGACCAGCTGATCATAAAATTGTTTTAAACTATCATACTGCTGCTTTGTCGCATCCACGGTCGCCTGAGCCTCCATGCTTCTGTGGCTTGTACGCTGCATTTTGTTTTGATGACGCACGCGGCTGTAGGCTACGACGCCGGTAGCTGGTGTTGCCAGATAGGGTGTTTTCCCCGCTACATATTAAGGCCTGTTTACGGTGTGATTTAGCCGGGGTTTCGCCTGGGGGACTCTATAGAAATCTGGCAACCTATAGAACGGAGTTGAACTGAGAGAGCGTGCCGTTCACAGACACCAGAATGAACGCGTTCACAATAACGTTCACCAGGCAATAATACAGTACGTTCAGTTCACGTTCGCCCAAAATATGAACGAGTTCATGAACTTTCGTTCAATGAACGCGTTCAGGCACAACACTGCCTAAAACATCATACATACATGCAGGGAAAGAAAGAAGACACAGAGACAATTAATAGTTTACTCACGAGGAGAGACATTTTCATCAGATTATGATAGCAAAGAATGTTGAGTTATTTTATGTCATACTAAATCTTGGACCCGAGTTTTTGCATTGAACAGAATTTTATAAGGCTGTTTCTATAGTTCTGTGCTAGGGCTATAGAGCCAGCCTGGTTTGTGCGGACATGGATGGAAATCAGATGCGCCTTCTGCAGCTTTTAAACGCAGGCCTGTGTCTCTCCAGTGTGCTTCACTGGTCTTAAACGTTGACAAATGACGTACCCATGGTAAGCGGTACATTCTTTACATCTGTGTAGAAAGCATAACAGTAACTGCTGTTAACGAACTCCCATCTGTGTACATATTTTGTGTAGCCATGATCATAATTTCCTGCTTCAGAAATTGTTTTGCAAACTTTTCATCTGGGGTTAAGCACACATTCATAGTGGTCTATAGATCAACTGACAGAGTTTCATCCTGTGGATCTGACAATGTGCTTCTAGCATTTTGCATAAGTTCACTTTTCTCTTATCTGGAGTAGAGACGGTAGGCATAGTGCATACAGTATAAACACAAGAGGATTTTGTTGAAACGTCATTTGCATGTTGTACATGTTCAGCCTTCATGCCCCCCTGCTTGAGGAAAATTGCCTAATTTTTCCTCTAAGTCCATCCTAACTGACTAATGGGGTGAGTTGGTGACATTACTACAGGAGCATGCAACCTTTTTCCTGTATGAAGGTCATTTATTTCTATTGCCCTTAACATCCATTCTTGGGATGTTTGACCATTAGCTGATTGTACAAAACTGGGCATTTTAGATTATTTTAGTCCTACATTATCTTAAATATAAGTTTTACAGACTCCTGAATCACATAAAAAAGTAACTTGCTGTCCATTAATTGTAAGTACTATGTATGGTTTTCTTTTAATGCATTTAATAGCTCCAATGCTCCATACACATCTACTGTTTTTAAAGGCTCAGGATCCCCCTGTGCTTTAGCACCTCAGATGAAGAACAGCCCCTGCGGACTCTCCCCCTGCCCCGCTGATGAGGTGGTTGTATCTGATTGGGACACTCCCTGAACCAATGGTTGGGTGACCCAAAATTCCAGCATTCCTGGTCTGCTTTTACTGGTCTGGGCTGAAAGCCCCCTCAGCTCCTAGGACCGCTCCTGCCCCCTCAGAAACCTCCTTGATGCCTTCAAGGGGGTCCGGTGGCTTGGAAAGAAAATATTTCTTCTGGGTCGCATATAGAATTGGACCAGAATATTTGAACCCCTTCTCCAGGTGCACCACCTCCCTTTTTAGCATGTTTTTCAGCGTGGCGCGCATATTGCATCACTGTGCTTACATTAGACATTGCCAATGTGATTAAATGTTCTTTAACCCACACTGAGATATGTGGCTGGAAACCTCTCATTAACGTAATTTTTAGTTACTGCTGGTATGATGTTTCATCTCCATCAGCGTATGGCATACCACTGTAAAATCTATATTATTTTTCAAAACGTATGTTGAACTCATACATGTTTTCTCCTGTTTTTTATTTTATGGACCCTAAATATCTATAATCGGCCCTCCTGTAGAAAACTTCTAGGCTGTAGATAAAGGAAGATCTGATTTACTCAGTTCATTCAAGTCTAGATACAAATTGGGCAATTTGCCTAGGGGGGTTAAGGGATTATATGGTGGTGGTCTATCTTTTTCAGTTGCTACCATAGTTTGCATGACTAAAGTAGTTTTCTGGCGGGTAATTTATTTTTTTTTTTTTTTGGTTTTGAACCTAATATTGTTGGAGACCAAGGAGGAAGGGTGTTTGCTGCAGTCAGCGCTGCAGTTGCTGCTCCATTGACCTTCCCCTCTCCTGCAGATTCAAGCTGTCTCTTTCTACACAAACAACTTAAAAGACCCAAAAACATAACTTTAAAGACGGACAAACATAATATGAAATCTATTTATTAAATTTTTTATAATAACCTCGTATCGACTTTGTGCCTGTATTATACCAACGCCTCGCTAGTTGGAGCTCATCTATTTATTATTTTTATTTATTTATATTTATTTTATCCTTAAGTTCTATTATTTTGAGGCGTCCCTCAAACCCATAGTTATTATTCTATATATTTAAATCTTAATTTATTTTTTTTTTTTGTTGGATCCCACGCTTCTACAAACTTCCAATCGTAGATTTTAAATTATCCCTAACTTAACTTTGAACTTTACCCATTTCAAAGAATTTAGTCCAGTACAAACATTTAAGGTATTCTAAGCACTGGATGTTTATTCAGCAGGACAGCACCCAAAAACTGTTGTGGTAATTTCTGCTTCTACCTTTTCAGGTGAGAAATTATTGCCTCTGCATCCACAGGAGTTGTACTGTATTTACTCCTGCTGTTTTGGTATGAAACAACGCAACCTAAAGGTTTGATTGTTTCCTCACACACTCTCAAACAGTCCCTCCTTTTAAGGCCCCAGCACCACAGACCCTCGACTGTGTTTAACAATCAAACATGCAGCTAAACTGCCTGGTAGAAAACGTATTTTATAGAATAAGATATTTGTAGAAAAAGGAAGAAATGCTGAAAAAAACCCTCCAACACGAGTGATCCTAGATAAAAAGGAGGAGGAGCAGCGTCTTGTAGGTCTACCTTTGCAGCTTCCTCCTTCTTAGATTACAACAGTTTTTCCTCTGAACTAATTCAGACTAGAACTAAACAAACGGGTTCAGTCAGTCAGTAACAGTCACTTCTCAATGTGTTGATGAGTGTTTGTCACAGAAAACCCGTTGCTGTAGCTTAGATATTTGTGTCTCTCTACATGTTGGCAGAGTGTGGCTGTTTGCTCACTGTGTTTTTCTCTGAGGTTCATGCTGTAATTGTGATTAAATGTCCCCAAGTATCTATATGTCAAATGATATCTTCATGCAGACCTGTGGATATAGTGTGATCTGATTTGCAGTTCTATTCAACTTTGGAAAACAGAGAAGTTAACATTTATTTTTTGTTTCTTTCCTTTACTGTGATGCTGCTTCCATGTTGCTTCCCTAACATATTGAAATATTTAAAAGCTTCTAGAACCCGGTTTTATGTTGAATTTTAAATATATGAAATTATGTTCTATGTAACTTCTGCATGCAGGATGGGTGTAGTCATAGACCTGAACCTTCGGAGGATCATAGAGACGTTGAGTCGTCCTACCACCTAAAGAACATCTCCAAGGTTAAAGGGCTAATGTCACAGCAGAACCTTAATAAACAATTTCCTGCTTTGTTCATCATTAGTAGAATTGATCCCTGCATCGGATCAGAGCTGCAGCTGATCCAGAATGCTGCTGCCTGCATCCTCACTAGAACTAAGAAAGTAGAGAACATCAGCTCAGTTCTGATGTCCTTCCACTGACTCCCTGTATCTCAGAGAACAGATTAAAACCCTTATGTTAGTCCATAAATCACTGAATGGCTTTGCTACACACTTGCTGTCAGTGGATCAACAGCCAGACCTCTCAGGTCTGCAGGACCAGAAACAAAAAAGGAAAAAGCAGCTTTTAGTTCTTATGCTACACTGATACGATCCTTCAGTAACTTCAATCAAGTAAAAACGGTAAATTCCAACATTAAAGGGATGCATCACATTACTCATCATTAAGCACTGGATAGTATTAGGATCTAAGTGCTGTTATGGATGATGCTGGAAAGATGATAAACTTCAATCTCAGCCAATGAATCCCAGATTGTGCGAAACTCTTCCTCATGAGAGTGGCTCAGAGCATCAAGAGCTGCTGCTTCACACTGACGTTCGCTGGTTGTCACATAGGAAATACCACTGAGACTTTATGAATTTCACAGTGACAGGTTTGTGTTTTTAAGGATCATCTGCATCCTCTTGCTGTGTTGTCTGAAGATGGCCAGTGTGTGGCACAGCTGGCATATCTCACTGATGTGTTTGTTAAACTTAATGAGCTTAACCATCATAACAAAACAAAGGATTCACCAAAAAGCTCAAACTATGGGAGAGAAAATGTGATGAAGGGGATGTTAGTTGTTTCCTACTTGATTCCCATCTTGCTGCCATTGATGCTGGCAGGGATCCAGTGGTCAGACACATCTGTTCATCCTCTCACTGATTTTATTCAGTATTTTCAGGACAATAAACAAACAGTAAATTGGATGAGGGACCCGTTCACTTTGAGTAAGAGTAGCAACAACCTTCCCACAAGGCTGTAAGAACATCTGATGGATTTATCTTCTGATGGTGGGATGAACACAACATCTGCTGGGAAGACATTGAGAGAGTTTTGCTGTGATGTGGAGAAAGAATATTCTGAACTGCAGAAGGGTGCACTGTTTGAACCTTTACCTTTTGGTTCTACTTATGTGTGTGTGAGGCGACCTTCTCAGCTTTGACACATCAAAACCACAGAGGAACAGACTGGATGTGGAGAACAGCCCGATAACAGCTGTTTCCTCTAGATCTATCTGTCATGGTTGGGTGGAGGTTTTTAAGGACCCAAATGCAGAGATCAGGAGGCAGAGGTGAGTCCTACAATTTTAATAGGCAACTGACTCAGAAATCCAAAATACTGATAACCAAACATCAGAATACATCATAGAAAACTGACATAGGAAGCCAGAGACGAGGGAACAACAAAACCACCACTGAGTGACTTTAGAGGTGCTGTATTATTGGGAGACTGAAGCAAGGGAGGCTAATCAGCAGATTGGGAGCAGGTGTGGCTGGACCAACTAGGATGATGCCATGGGAAAAAGGTTGCGGCTCCAACAGCAATCTGAGCCCATCTTTTAAAGCATTTACATGTTTCTGTTTTATATCAGTGTTTCAAATTATTTTAATAATAGTGAAAATATTTTCTAATATTTAAGACTTTGTGCTTTTCTTTCTTCTAAGAGGGATTTACATTTTTAACGATTTCTTCTTAATTTTCTATGAGTGATTTTATTTTTGATCTGTGTTTTAAATGTTGCATCCTGAGCTGGATGTCTTTATAAAATGTTGTTACTGTCTGATGACGACAATAAAGATTCTTAATATGATAATTATCCTTTGTTTTAGTCTCACAAAGTTCATTTTCAGCTTCTGTATCTAAATCTGACACTTTATTAAGAACAGTGTGAAGAAGTCCTGAAATAAGAAACATCTCAGGTTTATATGAAGTGTTTTTAAAATAAAGGAATATTAAAAATGACAAAAAAAAGGAAGAGCAGCAGAAGAAGCTCTGAAACATCCAGTGTGAATAGAAAGTGAGGCATCAGGGATTTTGCTGCAGGCTCAGAGCAGAGAAGAAGATCAGAGATATCAGAGCATCAGAGGAAAATAGTGAAACATTAAAGTTAATGAGACATAAAGGAAAATCTAAAATCCCTGATAAGGTAACAGATGTTGAAAAGCTTGCTATCAGTTCAGAGGCTGGACTAATGGCTGACTGATGATTGAAGATGTGAGCTGCTGTTGATCAGCTGGATAAGAATGAAGGATTGGAAGCATCTCTCTCTGCTGGACAATCAGACACATCAGGAACAGTTCTAACCTGTCTTGTGGGAAAATTTTTAGCTTTCTTCTAATATATATTAATATTCATATTTACTCACTATAAAAGTTTTCACTCAGTCTGTTCCTCTCTCAAGGCCACACATTTCTCTCCAGGCTGGTATTTGTAGACCAGACATAGCTTCTTCCCATAACAATCCAGATTCTTTCTCAAGGTTTACTGTTAACCAAAGTGTGTGTAATTTGTTATGACTCTGACTGCTTTCCATTATTGTAAGTAGGGGGGACGAACCCTGCCCAGATCAGAACAGAGCAGAATGCTATGCCATGAAGGCTGTATGATGAACTGTTCTCTCTTTGCAAAGATATGAATAAATGTTCCGACTGAGTGAAATCCATCGATCTTGGTTATTTAACTAGGATGAATAGTTGAATACTTTTTTCCCACGACAATTTGGCGTTGTCGGCAGGATTCTCCTTGGCTGATTTTTTTCTGAGGACAGCGATTGTATGAAGTGTCAGGTACCACCTGGAGGAAGCAGTCTTCCAGCCTCAATACCCCGTTAGAAGGTTAAGGGAGTGAGGACTTCTGACATCGAGGTCCCTGGAGGTCAGCAGGAGGATTAAAACGAACCATTTTTTTGAGACGGTGAGATTAATCTTTTGTCGGCACAGTTTAAATTAAATTTCAAAAGCTAAATTACAAAACAACAGATTGTTTACAGATTTAAAGATAATTAGAAATCAAATACTGGAAAATTTGTTCAAACAAAGTCCTCTTATTCTCCATAAAAAACAATCATATAAATAAATGTAATCTAACAAAAACTAAAATAAAAATCTTACTAAATTAAAGATTAATCATTTCAAAAGCATTACCATTAGTATAATACTAAATAATATACATATAAAATAAAAGATAACTTTTCTTTTTGTGGAGCAGAAAGGCAGTTCAGGTTTTGTTCCACCTGTGAACCAAAAGACCTCGCATAGGAACGTGAGGCTCCCTCTTAGAGTGAGAGGAAGGTTGTAGGTGCCACCAGAAGGCATTTAATTTTACTGAGACGTTGGTAATCTAAAATGGGATCCCCCCCAGTTATCCAGGTTGGCACCATAGGATTGGTGTGTATCGGGCAGAGTTAAATTGCATATCGGGCAGTTAAATTACCTCTAGATAATGGGAAAGGTTTTGCAGTTCTAGTGAAGTAGAACAAAAGGCAAGGTTTCCAGGGAATTGTCAACTGCTCAAGGAGAAATTTTTGATCAATTGCAAAGAAAATAAGGTTCTTTTAATGTTGCAATAAACAAAAATGTTAAAGATAAGATAAACAAATATCATGAGAAGTTAGAGGCTAAAAGAAGGTAAGGTAATTTACAGAATTTGACAAAATAAAAATAAAAAAAGAAAAAGGAAACAGTTTAAAATGATGGATGGTTAAAAGGAGAGTTCAAAGAAACTCTCAGCTTCAAAAAGAAATGGGTTAAAACAAGAAGTCAAAAAAGGCAGTTACTAAACATATTTACACTGTATTACATATTAAACTTACACTATATTAAGTGATAATAATGAATTTTAATTTCAATGGTGCTTTTAAAGAAACAAAACTCTACATTTTTACAGGAAGTTAATAACACCGGTTTATGGAGGATCAGGAAAACTGGATCTGAAATAAACCCTGAAGGAACTAAATATTCCCACATTTGCTCTGAAGCTCCAAACGATGAACTTTAAGGAAACAGCTTTCAGATTTTTACATATTGATGGTAAATAATGATGGAGAGGTTTTTCCTCAGGAGGTTCAGGCTGGTTCTGGTTCATAGTTCTGGGTCCAACTGGGTTCAGATGTTAAATCTGTTGCTGTTCTGACTGCAGCGTTAATTATTCC
>NW_015152143.1:82942-89150 GCF_000732505.1 Cyprinodon variegatus
AACCTCCAGCTGTCAGAGTCCTGTCCTCCACAGATGTCCTCAGGTTCATCTGCAGCTGAGGGTCTATGTTTGGTTCTGGTATTAAAGTTTCTATGGAAACCAGCTCTAGGCGGCAGGAAGGATCCAGTTATAGCTTTAGGATCAGAACCACTGCTGGATCTGATACCATAGAACCTCCAATGGTTCTGCTCTTCCAGTGGAAAGTTCCACCTGATGCTTTAAACTCAGTTTGGTTCTGATTCTTCAACCTGAAATGCTTCCAGTCCTCAATCATCAGTACTGATCAATACAGAGTCACAGACTGGATCCAGTGTCTCTCTTCATCCACCAGAACCTTCCCTGAGATCTTCTCTCTGCTCCAAAGACGGATTGGATCAGGGATCAAAGACGGTTCAATTAACTGATCAGACTGCTTGTTCAGCCAGCAGAGGAGTTGGGTATCTGGAGCCTCTTCTAGTTCTGTTGTCCTCTGGTTGGTTCTGAGGTCGGAATACTTGGTCCCGGACCAAAGCTATTTCTAATGAGGAGACAGAGGCTGTTTAGATAGAAGACAAACAGCAAGAGACGGATGGACAGAGGAACAAACCTTTGACTTCAAGGTGAACTGTTGCCTTTCTCCTGATGTCCTGGTTGTAGACTCGACAATAGTACTTTCCACTGTCTCTCTTTTTGGGCTTATACAGAGTCAGACTGAGGTCTCCAGTTTTCAGTGGGTCATCTTTCATCTTGGCTCTCCCTCTGTAGTCCTTGTCTTGTTCTTCTGCCGGATCTTTACCATTCTCATAGACACAGACCACTTTCTCTTTTTTGTCCCCCCACCTCACCACAGTATCTCCTGGCAGATCAGGTGTTGTCTTGAATGGCAGCGTGACAGAATCCACCCCCTCCTTCACCTCCACCTGATGTGCTGAGGGAACAACAAAGAGGAAGATTAGCTGTAGAGACAGCAGCAGATTTTACTCACTTCATTGAATGACAGTATATAAAGCTGAAGTCCAGAAGCAGAAAGATTTCTGACGATCACTTCTCACTCTGACCAAAGATCACTTGGTGTTTCCACACTGAGGATGGATCAGTGCTGCCTTATTGGTCCTTATTGATCTGAAGGAACATCAGAGGACCCTGACGCTGACCTGAGTTATCCTGCAGAACTAGACTACATTGTTAAATCAACAGGTTTTTAGTTTCATAAACATTTTCTCTGCTATTTGTCTCATTTGGAAGATCTATTGCCTAACAAAGCTTAAGCCAAATTAGTGGAGGAGTGACTTAGAAAGATCCATGCTCTTATTTTTATTCAACTTCATTATTGTAATGCACTTTATAATGGTGTTGATCAAGCATCTGTTTCATTCCTTCCATTATTTGTGTTCTTTGTATTTGTTGCACATGGTAATACTGATTTTGTCAGGAATCCAGTTTGTGTGGTCTGTTTTTGTGTTTCCCTTCCTTCTCCAGCAAGTGGTGCCCCGTCCTCATTGGGCCTCCTTGCACACCTGCAGCTCATTGCCTCATTACCTGTGGAGTACTCTTAAGCTGCTGACTGCCTCTACCTCGACTCCAGAGTGTTTGCCAATACAGGGTACTCTGGCCATGCTTAGATTAGCAGAGTCTAACCTGAGTCTTTGTTTTGCCAATACTGGGCACTCTAGCCATGCTTAGTTTAGTAGAGTCTAACCTGTGTTTTTGTTTGCCAGTTTTGGGTACTCTAGCCAAGCTGAGTTTTTGTTGAGTCAAACAGAGTTTGTCTACGTTCCTACCCTCACCTATGGTCATGAAATTTGGATCATGACCGAAAGAACGAGATCCCGGATAAAAGCAGCTGAAATGAGCTTCCTCCGCAGGGTGGCCGGGCTCTCCCTTAGAGATAGGGNCCGACCTCAAACTTTGTGGGCGGGACTAAGTTCGGAATGGCACCCAGACTACCCATCTCCTATCAATCGTGGTCAATATTTCATTGTATTGTCTTCATACAGCATCAAGAAACATGAACAATGATGACCCATCCCCTGAAGCATTTGCATCACATGCTCCAACTCGAGCTCAGATTCATTCTCGACCGACCCTTCCTCAGACTACTCAAGCTCCTCTACTTCTGATGATAGCAAGAAGAGAAAGAAGAAGAAGGGGGAGAAAGGAACAAGGGAGAGACAAAACAAACAGAGTAGTATTGCAAGGGGTAATTTTATTCATGTAAATAAAACTAACGTTTAGAAGATAGATACTGGCTATTTTTGGTGTATGATTTAATGAATTCCATTTTAATGAAGATGAGTGAACTTGCAGGTTAAGGTACCACCTTTAGGCTATGCCCACTGAAAGCTGTTGGGTTGTGTAGTAGCCTTATGAATGGATTACGGTTATTGGATGGAAGATTCTTTATAACAGACTAATATCTAACCTTTCTTCTTCACCATCAGCACGTGGGCCAGATGAGGTAATTGCACGTTACCGTAAAGTGTTGAAGGCCTACAAGAGGAAGAAGAGCATCACTGCTGCTTGCAAAATAGTAGGAGTTGATCGCAACACAATTGCCCTGAATGCACCAATTGCAGAGCTTTCCATTGCTGCCCCTGAAAAGTTTGCAGAGTTAAAAGAAGGAGCTTGGTGATTTTGCTGGGAAATGTGTAGATGCCATCCGTGATGATGCAGATATTGACAGTAGAGTTAAAGCACTTAAAAAATCTACCTCAGTTTTTGTTGCACTTCTTAAATGTGGAAACACCTGTTTTAGGTGATTTTTATTTTGCAAAGTTTGACGGGTAAAAGTTAATGTTGCACTTTGCGAAACTCTACTTTTCCATGTTAAATAATGTTTTAAATAATATGTCCCAATATTCAAAGTTAAAAAGTCTCCTGTTAAAAAAACAAAAAACAAAAAAAAAACAGTTATTGTTTTTTTTTTTTTATTGTTCTTATATGGGGTACGTTTCTACGAAAATGTGTTTGTGAAAACCACAGAAATGAATAAAACCTTTTTGGGCTTTGCCATTGAAACATTTGTTGTGTTAAGCAATTTTGTTTTCTTTCCATCCACTTTGCCTGCAGTTATTGTTTGTTCCAGATGTGAAAGTTGTGAAAATCATAAGCCATTAATAAATGCTCAACAGAAGATTTATTAGACTTAATAAGGCATTGTTCTCACTTTAGATCCGGTAGCTGCAAAAAGCATAGTTAGCTGTTGACAAGTGTATAACTAACTTGTAATAAGGGCATAAAGTACATTTTGATAAATCACGACAAAAATATTGGTGTTTGTAATGTTATAAAAAATTTATAAGATACTGAGGATGATTTTTTTTAATAATATACTTAAGCTTCAACAATGTTTAACAGGTTTCTTATGAGTTATCATAAATGTCATATAGTCTGCTATTAACAATATAATGATACTATTAATTCATATACCATCTTATAAACACATAACAATGTTAATAAGCATCTTGCACACACTTATAAAGATCTTAACAAGTTTCTTATGAGCTATTATTAATATGTTATAGTCTGCTATTAACAACATCATAATGAGTCTATTAATGCATAGTCTTATAAACACATAATGTTAATAAGCATCTCGTTGGTACTTATTAAGATCTTATTACCTATTAACTAATGCTTATTACAAGGACCTTAATATAAAGCGTTACCCAATTTGGGGCGTCACAATAAAACAACCCTAGAAGCCGTGGAGCACAGAGTCTGCTGGAAGTTTGTTCCCATAGCAACTATTATGATGGGGTCAGCTCAGGGTGACTGGTAAATATTAGACCTGTCAATCAGCTCCCTAAAGCTCTCTGCTTGTAAAGACGGCAACATAGTGAGAAGTTGAACGGGCGTTATTCAGTCTGCGTTCCCCATCAGATAGTTTCTCCTACAGCTCCGCCCACACAGAAAAAACAGTGTGTGGCTGTTACAACCTTGTTCCAGGATCATAACTGGTGAGCTCTGAATGCAGCACACGGTAATACAGCAAACATGAAGGATTACACAGATTTTATAGCAAAGTTGATCCACAACTACTTTCTTCTAGCCAGTTTGCTCTCATCAGACAGACAGAGAATATATTTACATATAATATCCATATACAGACATCTAAGCTCTAAAGTTATGGCTTCTATTTTAAAGGCCGTCCATCTGCCTGCTGACATTCAGTCATCCCAGTAGAGGAAGGACCCCAGCCACAGAGGAGAGGCTGGAGAGGAGGATCAGATGTTTGCTGCAGTGAGGACACAGGTCTCCTTTACCACCCATAATATTCATCAGAACCAAGATGGAGGAACTCTGAATCAGCTCTAAGGTTCCTGATGACTCCCCTGATGAAGCATCATTGGCTAACAGAGACATGGCTCCAACCCTCTCTGACAGCTGTCAGATTAAAGAGGACAGGTTCTCTCTGACCCGGTCCAACAAAACAGCAGCTTCAGGACAAAGCTGAGGAGGAGGAACCTGCTTCTGCCATCCGTGTTTTATTGTTTTAATCTCTTAAAATCCACATAATTTTCGGTAATCCTCGCCTATTTTGCATACCCAAATGGAAAAGTAAATAACTTAGGAACTGTAAGCCCAAATTAATGTGCAATACATTATTTGAAAGCTAACACCCTCTAGTTTCTGAATATATAAATGAAAATATGAATATATAAACTTCAAACATGACTCAAAGTTACTTTTTTTTTCTTCAAAACTAAAACTAAGACTAAAAGACTTAAGACTAGACTAAGACTAAAATATTTCAGATGACTAAAATATGACTAAAACTAAATGGTGTGTTATTCAAAACACTAAGACTAAATAAGAATTTGCTGTCAAAATTAACACTGGAACATATTGGAAAAAAATTACAAACCACTTTGAACTAAAGTAAAAGATCAACTTTTTATTTCATTGTCCAATTTGGACAGATCACAAACAAAGAAATAAAACTTTGTAAACCAAGTAGTAAACAAATGTAAATATAAATTTTAAAAATATAAATAATATAAATATAAAATGTTTTAGATAAAAATATGAATATAAAACGTTTAATTTATTAAATGAATTTCATTCACCGATCCAACACCTCATCCATTCCTTGGATAAAAAGCATCTCCTCGGTCGAATCATACTCAGAATCAGTACTTTTGTCCAATGAAGCTGAAATAATCTCCAGGGCCTTTTCTACGGTGTATGCCGTGTTTTTTGGGCCTTAGACATTGTAGCAAATATGCGTCCAAACCTCTGTAAACCTCTGCATTGTTACAAGCAGCTCTTGTTGCACGTCAGAACTCTGGTCTCAGCTGTTTCCCTCTCTGTTACGTACACCGATAAAACAGCTGTCTTTTATACTACATAGACTTCGATACCCTCATTGGAAAGCTTATTTCATTGTTTACAAAGTCCAACAGTCTCATTGATAATAATCAATAACAGCGAGGTTCAAATCATGCCAAAGCAGCAAAGTTTACCCTGTGTCTAAATCACCATGGTAATGGCACCATCAGGCCATCCAAGAGAGACTTTGTCAACAAACCTCAGGGACATTTGTTACAGCGAACCAACAACTGATTGACTTATATCAGAGGCTCTGTTCTAAATCCTGGGCTGCGTCCTCAGAAGGCCAGATTCAAAGGAAGATTATATCATAGCGCGGCGCCGAGGTCTGTTTGGATTCCAAGACTCCTCGTTATATGGCCTTAAAATGCGTCCTTCTTTTTTCACGATTTTAAGGACGGGTCTGATGACATCCTCACTATCCTTGGTTTTCCCAGGATTCATTGCGAGACCAAGCAAGCCAGCTGCTCTGTGCTCAGAGGAAAAAGGTACAGTGGTGAATATTGGAAGTTCAGTTTATTATAATCCAGTTTGTGAATAGTTCCATCTGAAATTAATGATAATAGTTGTTTTAATGGTTATTGAGTCAGATATGTGGTGGTATTGTTTGATTTATCTAAAGGTTTTTATCTGTTACTGTGTAAATGTTGGGATCTGGAGGCTTGTCACCTTTCTCCACCAGAGGGAGCCTGAGATCTTCCTCCTGAGGGCGTGAGCTGACTTCTGCACACCTGTTTTCCATCTGCTCGTCTGGAGGCCTTCTTAAGGAGGAGGAGGCTGACACTTCCCTGCCAGAATGTCTGCCAGTAATGGAACCAGCAAACCTGAGCCAGCTAACTGATCTGTTTTCCTGATTTTTTTAAGAACCTCTCTGACTTTGTGTTCTTCTGCCTCTCAG
>NW_015152143.1:89272-92919 GCF_000732505.1 Cyprinodon variegatus
GCCTCCGTATCCGCCCTCTGCCTGCCGATCAGCCTCTGGACCCTCAAGGTTCCCCCCCTGCCGGTCAGAATACCCCCTGAACAGGTATTAACCCAAAACCTCCGTTAAGCAGCAAGTTTCCTGGATCCACTCTAACCAATCTGTCCTCCTCTAGTTGCTTCCCTCCCGTGACAAGCCTGACGAGCCAAAATCCCGTTCACATTTCACTGTAAACTTTGTAAATAAACCATTGAACTTTTTCCCTCTCTCTGGAGTGTTTCTGCATGTGCGTTAAAAGATTAGACCCCAACATGACAGAACACTCTGGCCAACAAACTTCCCCGCGGATTCACTCAGAAGGACCTTGGAGCAGCAGCATGTCCTCATTCAAAGCCATGACTCCGCCCTACAAGAGCTAAGTGAACGCCAAGCTGAGTCTAACCGCACTCTGCAAGAGATCACAGGATTTCTACAAAGATCCAGCTCACAGGCCTCTACACCTGCTGCTGAAGCAGCTCTGCTTCCAGCCCAAGATCCCAATCCACCTCTCAGGTCAGATAACATAATCCACCCTTCATTTTCTGAATTCCGCCCATCCCTCCCAGAAAGATTCTCAGGTGAACCAAGTAAGTTCAAGGGATTTCTGTTTCAATGCTCAATAATTTTTAATCATTCTCCTCAGAGCTTCTCTCAGGAAGAAGGATTTCTTTTATTCTATCGCATCTGTCTGGTAAAGCTTTGGAGTGGGCGGAAGCCAAGTTCTCATCAAAAACTGAGGAGTTCAAGCAAGCCTTCAACCAAGATACAGATAAGACTGCAGACTCCCGTGGATTGTTAGATTTTAAGCAAGGAAACAGAACAGTGGCTGACTTTGCTATTGATTTCCGGATTAAAGCGGCAGCTTCCGGTTGGGGAGAAACGGCGCTTAAGAGCGCCTATTTTCACTCTCTAGATGAATCAATTAAAGACAAGTTGGCGACTTTAGATGAACCGAATACCTTGGAAGATCTGATAAGACTGACTATCTGTTTAGATAATAGGCTGCGAGCCAGATCCGTAGCTAAAACCAAGAGCCGTATTTTCCCAGTCACAATGCTTCCTGAAAAATCTAATGAAGTTTCCTCTTCCACAGTGCACACTGAAGCCGAGCCAATGCAGATCGGTCACACCAGACTCACATCAGAAGAAAGACAAAGGAGATTCAAACACAACCTCTGCTTATACTGTGGAGAACCCAGACATTTTGTTTCCACCTGTCCCGCTAAGGTAAAAGCCGGTGTCCGCCAGAGGAAATGAGGAGTCTGGTGGACCATCTTCAAACTGAAAAATCTCCTCGACTTCTGTTACCCGCTACTCTGTTTTTTAAGGATCAGTCCCTCACTTTGTCGGCCATGATTGACTCTGGTTGTGAAAGAAATCGAATCGACTCCAGTTTGGACAAACAATTAAATATTGAAACTACTCCTTTGACTAAACCCCTGAGAGTTTCAGCGCTAGATGGAAAACAACTACCTCATATTACGCAAAAGACCAAACACCTAGAACTTTTAATCTCCGGAAATCATAGGGAAACCATATCGTTTTATGTTTTTCCTTCAGCAAGCTCACCAGTAGTTTTGGGTTTTGATTGGCTTCAACTCCACAACCCACATATTAACTGGTCTAAAAGACATGTGGAGTCCTGGTCTATTCCCTGTGATTGTCCCTACCTCCGCTCCGCCACCCCTCCGACTCAGTCGCCGGCAAACCGTCAGGAAGCTGACCCGCCCGATCTCTCTGTCATACCTCCAGATTATCATGATTTGGCTCCTGTGTTCAGTAAAACTAGAGCCCTTTCTCTTCCTCCGCACCGCTCATATGACTGCGCCATCGATCTTCTCCCTGGGGCCCCACTCCCTAACAGTCGGCTTTATAACATCTCCAAACCTGAGAGAGAGACCATGGAGAAATATATCAATGAGTCCCTAGCGGCTGGAATAATCCGACCATCTTCTTCTCCACTCGGAGCCGGTTTTTTCTTCGTTAGTAAAAAAGACGGATCTCTACGACCCTGTATTGATTACCGAGGGTTAAACCAAATAACTATCAACAACAAGTACCTGTTGCCCCTGTTAGCTTCAGCTTTTGAACCGGTTCAGGGTTACCACCTTCTCAGAATCCGTGAAGGAGACGAATGGAAAACTGCCTTCAAAACACCTCTGGGGCATTTTGAATATCTGGTCATGCCTTTCGGTCTGTCTAACGCCCCCGCTTGTTTCCAGGCACTAGTGAACGATGTTTTGAGAGATTTTTTAAACGTTTTTGTGTTTGTCTACCTAGACGACATCCTGATCTACTCCAGAACCATCTCTGAACACCGGAAACATGTTCGCTTAGTGCTGCAAAGACTTTTGGAGAATAAATTGTTTGTCAAGGCTGAAAAATGCAAGTTGGAGGTGGATGTATCTGACTCAGGGGTGGGAGCTGTTCTGTCCCAAAGTTCTGAATCTGACCAGAGAACTCATCCGTGTGCATTTTTCTCCCGCAGACTCACCCCTGCTGAACGAAATTACGACGTCGGTGATAGAGAACTCCTGGCCATAAAACTGGCCTTGGAAGAATGGCGGCATTGGCTGGATGGCGCAGAGCATGCCATTTTGGTATGGACAGATCATAAAAACCTTTCTTACATTCAATCAGCCAAAAGATCAAATCCCCGTCATTATTTTTCTCCCAATTCAATCTGATCATCTCCTGCCACCCTGGGTCTAAGAACATTAAACCTGACGCTCTGTCCTGTCTTCACACTCCTGATGAACCTGAGACACCAGCTAGAATTTTACCGGCAAGTTGTACTGTCGCCACAGTCTCCTGGGAGATGTCGGACCTAGTTAAACAAGCACAGACTTCTGAACCTGATCCTGGCAAAGGTCCGCCTAATAAAACGTACGTTCCATCTACAGTGAGGTCTAGATTAATCAATTGGATGCATATCACTAAGTTCTCAGCTCATCCTGGGGTCAGTAGAATCGTGGCCCTGATTTCCCGTCAGTTTTGGTGGCCTTCGCTATGTTGGGATATATTGCCAAAATGGAGCTAAATCAGTGGGGTGTGCCATCTGAAACCATCCCCCTTGTTAGCCACCTGGAACCCATCCCCCTTCTCTTCTCCACAAGGGAGAACAAAGGATTCCCTCCAAAACAAGAACAAAGAAGACCCGGCCCACTGCGGGAGGCGGCCACCTCAAATGGACCAATCAGCCGAATACTCCAACAGGAAGTTCCACCATGTCACTCATGGCACAGACAAATCAGCCGTTACTTCCACAGGAAGTGCTCCCGTGTCACACATGGTTTAAAATCCGGCTCGAGAAGACTTTCTTCCTCTTTTTCCATGGGTTTGCAGCCCGTCAGGAGAGACCCCTTTCACGTGAAATACCAGAAGAAAGCTGACTGGAAGTAGCTTTCGTTTTTTCTGCGTCAAAAGTCACGGATCGCAGTGTTCCATCATGCATAGCAGCTGCGCTCACTGGGAGAAAGAAGTCTTTGAAGCTGACCGCGGAGTTTCGTTCTCCCCTTCCTTGGACGAATCGGCTGAGAGGACGCTTTTTAGCCGACCACCTCCTAAGATCACCTCCTAAAATCCCTCCTTTCCAACTCGTGAGCATATCAACCCCTCTGCTGCAGCCC
>NW_015152143.1:93818-95762 GCF_000732505.1 Cyprinodon variegatus
AATCACTCAGAGTAAACTCGACCCCTTTTGGTAATAGTGCGAATAAACAGAGATAGAAGGTTCTTTATTGATAATTTAATAGCTTTGCTGATAACTTAACCGGGGCCACTAGACTGGTGGATACCTGGATTTTAACAGCCGGTCCCGGAACCCTCCAGTTGTAGATCAACAACCAGTAAGTAGATAATTCAGGGCTATGATTATCCACCTAAGAACACTAAATTGATTTTGCCTTCGATGTTGAATAGGATAATGATTAACTATAACTCCAGTTCTAGTTAACCATCTATTCATTATCTGCAGGACATTATTATTAGGACGTTACACAAAGATATCAAGGAGTTTGTTCTAGCCTGTCCAGTTTGTGCCCGGAATAAACCATCTCATCAGACCCCTCTGGTCTCCTTCATCCTCTGCCTATTCCCAAACGCCCTTGGTCACATATTGCCATAGACTTTGTTACTGGGTTACCTGCATCCAAGGGCATGACCACCATTTTCACAATTGTCGATCAATTTTCTAAGGCCTGTCATCTCATTCCGCTGAGAAAACTTCCCACAGCTTTTCAGACAGCTCAACTTCTGGTTAAGCACGTTTTCAAACTACACAGCATCCCACAGGAGATTCTGTCGGACAGAGGACCACAATTCCCTGCCCAGGTATGGAAACATTTTTGTTCAGCCCTTGAAGCTAAAGTCTCTTTAACTTCTGGTTACCACCCCCAGTCGAACGGTCAAACCGAGTGAATGAATCAAGAGCTGGATTCCACTCTCAGATGTTTCACGTCCACCAATCCCGCTGACTGGATTCAGTTCCTTTATTGGGTGGAGTATGCACATAATGCTCATGTTTCTTCTGCTACTGGTCTCTTCCCCTTTGAGATCTCATTAGGATACCAGCCTCCGCTATTCCCAGCTGATGAGAAAGAGATTTAAGTCACTTCTGTCCGGCACCACATCCGCCGGTGCCGTACTATCTGGAGCAACACTGTAGCAGCTCTGAACCGCTCATCTGAACAAAACCGCCGATTTGCGGACCAGAGAAGACGCTCAGCTCCCACCTATTCACTGGGACAGCCGGTTTGGTTATCAACCAGAGACATCCCTTTGAAGTCCATGTCTCGAAAATTGTCTCCTCGTTACATTGGCCCTTACAAGATCGAGTCTGTCATCAGTCCCTCTGCTGTCCATTTGCATCTTCCTTCTCTCCGCATCCATCCCACTTTTCATGTCTCCCAGATTAAACCCATCCTGACCAGTCCACTTTGCCCTCCTTCCGACTCCCCTCCTCCCCACCGTGACATTGATGGGCATCCTGCCTACACCGTTCGCCGGGTCATGGACTCCCGTCGTCGGGGCCGAGGTTGGCAGTAAATGGTTGACTGGGAGGGCTACGGCCCTGTGGGTTCCTGGTTCATTCATTTTAGATCCTTCACTAATTACTGATTATCGCTCTTCTCTACCTTCATGCTCGTTTGGACCGCCAGGTGGCGGCCATTCGGTGGGGGGTACTGTTGGGATCTGGAGGCTTGTCACCTTTCTCCACCAGAGGGAGCCTGAGATCTTCCTCCTGAGGGCGTGAGCTGACTTCTGCACACCTGTTTTCAATCTGCTCGTCTGGAGGCCTTCTTAAGGAGGAGGAGGCTGACACTTCGCTGCCAGAGTGTTTGCCAGTGATGGTACCAGCAAACCAGAGCCAGCTAATTCTGATCGGTTTTCCTGATTTTTTGAGAACCTCTCTGACTCTGTGCTCTTCTGCCTCTCAGACCCTGACATATCTGGTAATCTGTCAACTCCTGGAAAAAAAACCTCGCTGCCTGGAACCTGCCTGTCTGCCCTCAGCCTCCGTCTCCGGCCTCAGCCCTCTGCCTGCCGATCAGCCTCTGGACCCTCAAGGTTCCCCCCCTGCCGGTCAGAATACCCCCTGAACAGGTATTAACCCAAA
>NW_015152143.1:96773-101905 GCF_000732505.1 Cyprinodon variegatus
TTTCTATTTATCTGCATCTCTAATATTTAATGAAAAATGATTGTAGTTAATCTTTTTAGCAAAACAAATACCTGCATCAATAAAGGTCCGTGGATCATCCGTCCATTCGGGAGGGAGGGGGGATCATGCAACGTCATTCCATCACCGGTATCTCGGTATCCAATCAGCTCACTGACTTGCGCGTTGATCAAAGCCATCTCTGACAACAGCATTGAAACACCACTATTTCTCAAGATGGTCTGGCTGCAGCACTGCAGCTGTCAGACCAGTGCAGGCGCCTGTCATAGGCCACCTCCACCGTAGGGCTGGAAATAAACAAATTTAGCCACGCCCACCTCCCCCCAACTGACATCACCTGTTAGACGAAGAAGAAGGTTGTTGAATACGCAAGACTCCGCAACAATGGTAAGTTAATTTCTTACTTTTACCGCGGAGCAAAAGATGTCTGGCTTTCATATGCTTGTCAGCAATGTATCGCTGTAGCGTTATATGTAAAGCACGTGCGGTTACTGAATGTTACAGTGTGTTGAAATACTGTACAGGTTTAATTGTTTGAAGGTGGTAAACAAACGCATGAGGTCACGAACGAGTATGCTTGGCTTCATAAAACTGTTTAACTTATCGTAGTTAGCGTAGTTTTTGTTATTTCTTATTTGCATTGCTTTAAATTCAACACAGAGTCAGGTTGATGCTCTGCTCGTTTCAATTTACTGTAGACAAACAGACTGCGGTTTTGCAGCCAGACCTCTCTCGACTGCTCAGCATGCATCAAGTTGCAGGCCTGGGCTCAAACAAATTCTTACAGTTTAGCATTGTATAAAGATGAGCTGTTGTCAACTGATACGTTTGATAAATGCGATTTTATATGTGAGCATTAATAGTTCTGTTGTCTGGTTAAATGCAGCTGAATGTAAACCTTAAAAAAAAAATCTTTCTTTTTTTATTGTTCATAGTATGCCCTGTACACAGTGCTGGATGCGTCCTATGACTTCTCCATCGTAAGTACAGCTACTTAGTATCAAACAGAAATCTGTGGATGCTGTTTAGTGATATTGTGTTTATTACTCTGCATTTTTCAGAAAGACATGCCAAACTTGAGAAACTGGTGGTGTGTCTTGTTAATGGAGAATCTGGAACTTGGCAGGTGAGAACAAAAGCTCTTCTTGGTTAGATGGAATCATCCCTTTGATTCTATTGTTTATCATCTTTTACCTCCCCACCAACTGTTATTTAATTCCCAGTTATGGAAAAATGTTTGCCCATTGGACGGAGTCCTCCAAGGCCCTCTTGCGAGGTGACGTGTCTCCAGTTTTTAGACTGAAGAAGAGGACACTGGATGACATCACCAAGGTTGGTAATGTATGTGTGTGGTAAATTAACTACATGGAATATTTTTTTGATTATTTTTTATTTATATTTTCCCCTTAGGACCAAGACCAGCTTTAAACTACACAGGCTGACTTATTCCATACCGAAAAGGTCAAAATGGTAAGTCTTTTTTAATGTAAATTTTGTTGCATTCATTTTTTTTTTTTTTTTCGAAAATAATCTCTCCTCTTTTCTACAGGATTAAAAAGTGATCCACGACTGCAGAAAAGCAGCACACTGGTTGGAAGAAAACCAAAGTCTCTTCAGTGGCAAGGTAGATTTGCCTGACATTTTGATGATGGGGGAGGAGAATGTGGCTGAAGCAGTCAAGCTATTCAAACAAATGTGTGAAGTAGATGACTTCACCATTGACGAGCATGCGAGGGAGATGGTTTTAGAACCTTTCAAGTTTGTTTTTGAAGAGATTGAAGACATGTGGCAGTTTTTGGAGGAACTGGCCGATCGTCAGAATCTTCTCCTGTACTGTGAGTGTAGATTGTGAATAAAGGACTTAAAGATGTAAGGATGAATGATTATTTGAGTTTATATAATTCTCTGTTTTTAACATGACATGTACATTTATGTGTTTCACACCTGCAGCTGTGCTATAAGTTAAAATAAGTTGTGGCTGAATATGGGGAGAAATATGGCTATTAATAATGGAAAAGATAAGTTAACCCAATACTGATATTTTTTGTTTTCTTTTATTATACTTTATAAATTTTGGGAGGGAAATGAAGGTCCTGACTATCCCAACATAGAGCAGCCAGTTTGTGAGAAACAGTTGGAGAGCAACAGTCTTGCTCAGGAACCCAGCAGTTCAATCACTGGGAAACTGCCCCATTGACTAATATTAATTGCTATTTTGAATTAAAGCAAGATATAAAAAAAATCTTAGGTATAATGTCTTGTAAAGCAATGCTTTTTTTTTTCCTTAGGGTGCGTAGATTAAACTAGGTTATAGAAGGGACTGTGTTATAATCCAATCAGGCTGATTATGTCAATCTTCAACAAACTGATTTTTCTACATTCTGCCAGAGAGGATCCCAGAGCTAGTGAAATCACGATGCCTCCACAGTGATCCATTTTGACTGCAGGGCCAAACCATTGTGTCTATTGGTCTGCAGCCTTATCCAAAGGGCCATTTTTGCTGTCAGACCAGCTTAAGAAAACGTGCTGAGAGCCACAAGTGTTACCTAGTCTTTTCACAAATTACATTATATAAGTACATAAGGAAGGTAACATTTGTTTAATAACTATGTTTTNCACTGGCATAAAAAGTATACAAATCGTATTGGCAAGTATCCACACAGATCCAGAGCTGTGATAGCGGACAAAGGTGCATCTACTATATATAAACTGTATGATCTGGTTGAACTGTAAAGTGCCTTGAGATGACATGTGTTGTGAATTTGGCGCTATATAAATAAACTGAATTGAAATTGAAAATTGAGTATGAATTGAATTGAATATCTGCTTTGATTCATGAGTCGATTGCCCCGCTCCAGTCCTCCGTGAATGCATTGACACAGACTGTTAATAGCTTTCAAGCAAAGCTGAGCGCAACCGAAGTTCTGGCTGGGGATAACTTCAGTGCGATATCCACAGCGGATGGGAAGATAAAACGTCTAGAGGAGCAAAACGCAACCCTGCTCGAACTAGTGGATGACCTGGACAATACCCCCTGCAGAGCAAACCTGAGGATCCTGAACGTCCCAGAGGACAGCGAGAGGGGCCTGCAACCTATGAAGTCTATATCCGACCTCTCAAGGCAAGCAATGGGCCGAGAGGTTTTCTAAACCCCCCCTGAGTTGGGCTCATCGTACTCCGGGCTCATCGTACTCCGGGCCAAAAACCCTGAGAAGGCCAGCCGCCCCGTCCCTTTATGGTGTTATGGTGCGCTACTGCCCATCACTGGTAATACCCGTTGTTTATGTTGCCTGGAAACAGCAATGTTATCCATCTCTGTTCAGAGTAAACGCTCTGAGTGTGAATACTTGTTAAAGTTACAGTGGGGAGCAGTGAGCACAGGGGAAATAAGGTATGGGCTACTGGAAGTTTACTCACAGTAAGATAGCTGCGGTTCGTTACTGTTCAGAGAATGAACCTAGAGTTTCTATGTTGTTTTTTTTTTGTTTTGTTGTCCCGATCTGGATAGCCAACAAAATGCATGCAGGCCTTATCATTACTTAATATTCTTGCTTATTAAAGAGTGAATAGAGCAAGCACTAATTTAGCTGGAGGGTCTGCAATTCACTTTGTTAGTTTGAGCATCAGGGGCATTAATGGTCCAGTAAAAAGGGCACACATTTTTTCACATTTAAAACGGCTACACACCGATATTGCATTTCTGCAGGAAACACATCTTAGAACACAAGATCAAGCTTTGCTTAGAAAGGCCTGGGTAGGCCAGGTGTACCATTCAACATTTGGTAGCAGGGCTCGTGGTGCTGCAATTATAATCCATAAAAAAAGTACTCTTCGCCGCCTCAAAAATAATTTCAGATTCCCAGGGACGTTATGTTATAGTATCAGGTTATCTTTATTACACCCTGGTGGTTTTAGTTAGTATTTATGCCCCGAACTGGGATGATGCGGATTTTTTCAGGAAGATAATCACCTTATTACCAGATTTAAATACCCATCATCTAATATTCGGCGGAGATATGAACTGTGTGATGGATGCAGCCATGGACCGGTCAAGTCCTAAATCCTCTCCTCAATCAAAAATGTCTGAAGCTGTTTTGAGTCTTATGATGCACCTCGGCTGTATAGACCCATGGAGATTTTTACATCCGAACAAAAAAGAATTCTCGTATTTCTCACATGTTCATCAGTCTTATTCCAGAATAGATTACTTCCTTATTGATAAACATCTTCTCCCCTCAGTGAAATCTGTAGACTACTCCGCTATTGTAGAATCTGATCATGCACCTGTTATTCTTGACATTGGCTTTTCACTCAACTGCCCAATAAGACCGTCTTGGAGACTTAACACAGCATTGCTCTCAGATGAATATTTTTGTCAGTTCATATCTAAAGCAATAGATGATTTCATTTTCACCAATCAGAATGACTGTGTCACCCTCCATATTATGGGAAACACTCAAAGTTGTACTGAGGGGACAGATAAGACAGAAAAAGAAGAACTCATTGATTCCATTCTTAAAATTGATCAACAATACTCAACAACTCCAACACCTGAATTATGTAAAGAAAAAATAACTCATATCAACAATTAGGAAAACTCATATCAACAATTAGAAAAACACCTTAAAAGCTAACAATAGATAGCAAGGAAATTAATGATACTTTTAAAACATTTTATTCTGCGCTATACACCTCAGAGTTCCCTCAGGACACTTCCTCTATGGTTAATTTTTTAGGAACCCTAAATACTCCAACAATTACGCCGGAACAAAGGGACAACTTGGAGAGACCACTAAGCCCACAGGAAGTGGAGAACTCAATCAAAGACATGCAGAACGGGAAGGCCCCTGGGCCGGACGGTTTTCCAGTTGAATTTTACAAAAAAATGTCCTTAAAAAGTGATCCCTTTGCTTCTTACTATGTTTAAACACTCATTCGAACAGAAATCTCTCCCTCAGAGCCTCACAGAAGCCCTCATTGTCATGATCTGGCCTGTTTGCTCTCCCCTAATTAGTAATTCCTCTCACCTGCCCTCTTCCTTCCCAGCCTCAATTATAATTTATCCCCCTCACCTGTTTTCTCTGGTTTATATTCAGTTCAGCCTGAGCATTCAG
>NW_015152143.1:102510-106031 GCF_000732505.1 Cyprinodon variegatus
TCGTGGTCACTTACCTGTGTTTCCTCCCCTAGAGTGTCTGAGATTGGGCGGTGCCCCGCTGGGGGGCAGCCTGCAGTGTCCACGAGCCACAGCTCCGCTTTTGTTTTGTTGTTATTTTAATAAACCTTTTGAACTTTCCTACTGACTGTCTCTCCTGAATACTGGGTCCATCTGTCCTCGATTCATGACACTCATTACAGTTCTACTGAAACCCGGTAAAGACCCAACGGATTGCAGCTCTTATAGACCCATCTCCTTACTAAATACGGACATAAAGATACTGTCGAAAGTTCTGGCCTTTTAAATGACCAAACTGGCTTTGTGAGAGGCCGTCACTCATTCATCAACATACGTAGACTTTTGAATGTGGTGTACTCTCCAACGTCGGGGGTGAGAGCAGAGGTGGTGGTCTCCCTGGACGCAAAGAAGGCATTCGACAGAGTGGGAATATCTTTTTGCGGTACTGGGTAGATTTGGGTTTGGCCCGAAATTTATGGCTTTAATTCGTTTATTGTATTCATCCCCAAAGGCTGCAGTAATAACTAATTATGTTCACAGAATTTTCCTTTATCTAGGGGTACACATCAAGGGTGCCCACTAAGCCCATTACTGTTCATATTAGCAATCGAGCCTCTGTCAGTTAAACTTAGAACAACACCATCCATACATGGCATTATAAGACTGGGGATGGAATATAAAGCCTCCTTGTATGCTGATGACCTTTTAATTTTCTTATCGGACCTGTTATCCTACAAATCTGAACTCTTAAAGATTCTAGTGGATTTTGGTGGTTTTTCAGGTTATAAAATCAACTATTCAAAAAGTGTGTGTTTTCCCATCAACGATTTGGCAAAGCAGATTCCAGACACAGACTTGCCATTCTGTATATCACATTCTGGTTTTAAGTACTTAGGAATAAATATCACCTCTTCTTTTTCTGAACTGTTTAAAGCCAACTACATTCCCATTATGGAAAAACTAAAATCTGATCTCCAGAGATGGAGTGCTATTTATCTTTCTCTAGCTGGACCCTACTCTCAAGTTTTATATGGGGAGGCAAATCTTCAAGACTTCGTAGAACATTGCTTGAAATGCCAAGAAAAGGGGGTGGGCTTGCTCTCTCAAATTTTAGGGCAGCGAATCTGCAAAAAATAACTTACTGGTTTCAGGCCCCAGACACGGATTGGTGCAGTGAGGAGGCAAAACTCTGCAGTCAGTCACCGCTTCCCGCACTTTTAACAACAAAACTCCCTTTCTCCCCATCACGTTTTCCTCAAGTCCGGTAGTGCATTCAACATTAAGAATTTGGAAACAGTTTAGGCAGGCATTTAAATTGTCTGACCTTTCCATGTTAAGTCCTATATGTAATAACCACCTTTTTCCAGCTGCCAATCTTGATGTTACATTTACACAATGGGACACCAGGGGTCTTAACACATGCAGGGATTTTTTTATAGATAAAACTTTTCCTACTTTCACAGCTTTGGCCAATAAACACTCTATTCCTAAATCCATTTTTTCCGATATCTTCAGATCGCCACTTTATTCAAATGCAAAACCCATCATTTCCTCAATTACCTGAGGAGTCAAAATTGGATGTTATATTAAAGACCCCCATACTGTACATTTAGAGGTCCAAATCTCTAATATATATAACTTAATTATGTCATTTAGTAACGTATCCACAGCCAACATCAAGACAAAATGGGAAGAAGAGTTAGGGATAGTTGTTTCAGAAGAGACCTGGGCTAGAGCTCTTAATCTTTCGAATGATACTACTTCTTGTGTGCGTCTCAATCTGATTCAGTTTAAAATTCTACACATACTCACTATAGCAAAGTCAGGCTTGCCAAAATATACCCTGAAATAGATGGAGCGTGTGATCGCTGTAGAGCCACCAACGCAGACTTAGCTCATATGTTTTGGTCGTGGTCTAAGCTGAAAGAGTATTGGAATTCAGTATTTGGGATTTTAAACGATGCGTTTTAACTACATCTAAAACCTGGTCCTTTAATGGCAAATTTTGGGGTTGACTCTGCGATTTCTAGAAAGGAAAATGTTATTGCTTTGCAACTCTGATTACTCGAAGGAGAATACTTATGGAATGGAAATCCCAATTTCCACCTAAGTCAGCAATGTGGCTCTCAGATATGATGATGTTCCTAAAAATCGAAAAAGTGAAATATTTTTTGAAAGGATCAACCAAAAAATTTAACAAAGTATGGGACCCTCTATTGGGTTATTTTGATAAACTTACAAATCTCCCTTCTCGCTAGTAAACAAATCTCAATGTAAAGTGTTTTCATTTTGGGATAACAATCTCCTTTTTTTTTTCTTTTTTTTCATATTTAGTTTTTTTTATTTTCCTGCCGGCACAGGGGTTTCTGGGGTTGAATGGGGTTTAGAAAAATATAAAAATGTTAAAATGCTGTTTGATTCTTGTTATACTGTACATGGTCAAAACTATTGTAACAACTGCAAAACACTACAATTTGAATGGCATTGTGCATCTGTTTTAACAACAATAAAAATATGATTAAGAAAAAAAAAAAATAATAAGCGTTTGTGCTGCTTTAGTTTTGCAGATATTATAACATTTAATTTCGGCAAGGGGGGGTTGAACTCCAGATAGCGCTTTATTTTGAAGCGGCGGGCTGTGATGACGTCACCGGCCGAAATTAAAATTGATAATATCTCAGAAACCAAAACAGCACAAACACTAATTTTTTTTTTTAAGTTTTAACAGTAGATGTTACACAATGTCCCTTTAAATGTTCAAGTTAAGAAGAAAGTAGTCAAACAAACAGAGGTATTCTTGTGTTCGTTCTTCCATGATAAATAAGTCACTTTGATTCATGCAGCTCTTTTATTTGTTTCTCAAAAAGAATACACATTATTTTCTGCTGTGCATTACATGCAGGAGGACAACCAGTGTGAATTCAACAAACATATCCTCAAGATTGTTGTTCTCCATGGTGCTGAGGAGGATCCCATTAATGTCTCTGTCCTTGTTGAAGGCCAGGAGATTTTACCACCATGCCACAGTACTGCAAAAGCCTGCTCGCTGCTCATGGGACTGATATATGCACTGAACTTGGCATACCCTCTCCCTTTGCACTACACTTTTGAAGTGTTCCAAAAACTTTTCCTGGAGTTGGATGAATTCAAACTATCAGCAAAAGTAAACAAATTGAAGTCAAAGTTGCTTTCATCTTAGAGCAGGCAAATGTGGCATCAAAAGCCAAGAATTAGAAGTGGGTTCCAGTTAATGTTAGTGCAAGGTTGCATTGTCATTAATGTTTTATTTTTTTTCCAAACAAGGTATGTTATTTGGCAAAAAGTAATATGTTGAAATATTTAGTTGAGATTTTTATGTTCATTAAGAATGGTTAGAAGGAATTTGGTTCATTGTCGAAATTGCATTGTTCCAAATCCACTTGTCTGGACGACTGGTTCAAATGTTGAAATTGCACTTTTTGTGTGTAGGTTTGTAAGATTTCTTTTGCTGATTTGAGTGGTGA
>NW_015152144.1:0-4039 GCF_000732505.1 Cyprinodon variegatus
ACTTTAAATAATTCCTGGATCCTTTTCTGATTCACCAAAATGGAATGGATTGTTCTTTAGAAAAAAAAAATGTAATCTGTTCATAACTTTTCTGGTTTGTTAAAAAGCAGAGAGGAAGAGGAGGAAGAGGAGCGATTCCCCCCCCATATAGTAGCAGAGCATCAGCTGCAGGCAGAACCTGAACCTCCATCTGATGCAGTGACAGAGCAGAACCTGCTGGTCACACCTTCAACCCTCATTCCCTCGCGCGCTTCTAGCACGCGCGCGCGGCCACCCAGAACCGCGACCGCTGACAGTCAGCGCGTGCACGTGGCTCCGTGGGAAAGCAGGGAATGAGGAGGAAGAGGAGGAGGAGGAGGAAGAGGAAGAGGAGGAGGAAGAGGAGGAGGCAGGGCGGCCATCATCCAGCCTGCAGCCGAACATGCAGCCACCTGCTGCGGCTCCGTGGATCCCAGAGAGAAGATTCCTGGATTTCCATCATTTCCTGCTTCTGGAGAACCTTCTTCCTGCAGACCTTGGATCAGCTGAAGGAGCAGCAAGTGGAACCTCCTCCTCCTCCTCCTCCTGCTGAGGGGCTCCCCCCCCCAGCAGCCTCCCCATGAAGCGGCCCTGTGAGGACAGCAGCTCTGCGGGGAGTTTGGGTTTGGAAAGGTTTCATCCGGGGTGAGAAGAACCAGCAGCTCAGATCAGTTTATCTAAAACTTTCAAAATAAAACAAATATATATATAAATAGATTTTAATTTAACCAAACAAAAAAAGCATTTAATTATTTAGTCAAATGAAAAAGATTTCCGCTGCAGGTTCGTTAATTTATTGATGCATTAAAGGTTTCATCTAAATCAAGGTTCAAAATGTTTTTATCAGGAATATTTAGAAATTAATCAGTAAAAATGAGTTTAAAATGTAAACAGATTGACTGTAAGGAGCAGCTTTGATCCTTCCTCTAAACTTTTATTTTAATTTTCTTTTTTTCTGTGGATTAGAGATTAAATGACGGATTATAAGGGCCAAGTTAGAGATATTTTATATTTTATTTTGAGAATAAAGTCATCAAACATCAGCCTGTTTCAGATAGAAAGCTTGGAGCTCCGCCCAGCAGATGACGTCAGAGCAGCTCCACCAATCAGCAACCAGTTTGATGCTGCTGCTAAAAGATTTCCTGATTTGTCAAACTGATGCTGAAGTAGAACTTCACATGATGCTCCACATTCCTCATTTTAGGGAAGAAAGGGATTCTGGGAATATTTGTTATAAAATATAAATTTATTCTCATAATTTTAGGATTTTATTGTTAAAATGAAAGAAAAAACTCCTCTCTATGCTGCATGGCCCTAATCCTCCAGCATTCAGATCAAATTATTCTTTTTAATTAATTTATGCGTAAATTATTCAGTTTTAGATGTTTGCTCAACATTTAAACTTCAGAGTTTGGGCATTTTAGGGATTTAGAACCGAAATAAATAAGTTTCCTAGTTTTGAAGGTTTTCGTATCTCTGATCATGTTGAACGTAAAATGTATGGAGTCAGAAAGCGCTCAAAATGTTTGTAAATTTCTAAATCTTATTTGAGACTGAAAAAATAAAAGTTGATATTTAATGTCAAATTTTTACCTTATGTTTTTACCTTATAAAGAAGGAAACTTAAAAAAATAAGAATTGAATCTAGATTCAGTTTAGGAGTATTTTTCAAGCTGAGGGGAAGAATTTAGATTAAAATATGTTATTTATTTATTTTTTTGCTTTTTTGTTTCTCAGATTATAAGGTAAAAAATTGGGCATTAAATGTCAACTTATATTTTTCTGTTTCAACTTTTATTCTTTCAGTTTCAACTAAGATATAAGTTTACAAACATTTTGACCCTTTCTGACTCCATAGGAACGCTTCAAATTGCAGACGAGGTTGATTCTGCTGGAGGACGGAAAGCATTGAGGGACATTCTCAGCTCTCAGCTCATCAGGCTGGAGGGAAAAAGCTCAGCGGGTTTTTTTTCAGTGAAATAAGCAGCAGAGCAGATTTTAGGTTTTAACAGAGAAACAGAAACATTTTTCTCTTTGAGGTGAAAGCAGGAAGGTCGGCCATGCTGGAAACAGCTGGAGGAAGAGGATTCATTCCTTCCTCTGGGACCCACAATAAACTTTAAAGATGATTTTATAGAGAAAAAAAGCTTTAATGAACTCAAATATCTGCTTGATTTTTTTTTTTTATGGAGAGAATTTTGTTCCATTCTTGGTTTTATAAATATATATTCAAAAAAGGCAATCTGCAAATTTTAAAACCTTATTAATAAAAACTAATTTCTAGAGTAACTTTTAGTATTTTTTTTTTCAGATTTAGTTTTTTCAAATCATTTTTATTTTTGATATTTTTTATATTTTCTTTAGTCTTTCTTTTTTCAAAAGAAATTTTCACATATTTTGTATTTAAAAAAAATATATAAAAAAATAAATAAACTCAATCAATGAATCTGTGGTAAATTTATTCAGAATATTTCTTCATCGTCGGCTGAACAGGATGAACAGATGGAGGCTGTTTGTTTGATAAATGCAAAATTTATGGATGTTATAGAAATAAGACTAAAATAAAAAATAACTTTGATATCAGAGTTTATTTTTAATAGATAAAACAGAACTCTGAAAGTTTATTTCTCTTTTATTCTGTATTTTCCACCAAAAAGTTGCCGGACACAAACATAACGCATTGGTTCAGTTCCTGACAGGATGTCCAGAAGACTTTTAGCCCCGCCCATCATTGCTGCCATAAGCCCCGCCCACATTCGTATAAATAATTGATTTGATAAAAGCTATTTAAACAGAAATAGGTAAAAATGAAAATATAAAATCTGGAAAACAAAGTTTAAAAAATAAAATCTGAAAAATAAATTAAAATAAATGTGAATTTAAAAAAAGTTCAGTTACCTTTAGAATTTTTTCTCTTGTTGTTTAAAGTTTCATTTCTGAGTTGAATTTTTTTCAAATTTCCATTTATAAAATGTTACTTATACTTTCCTGCAACAATAGTGGAGCAGAATTCTCTCCATACGGGTGTCAGGGTTTGGTTGAGGAGGCAGAGGAGAGATGAAGATATGATTTAATAACTGAGGCAAAAAATCCATAAATAAATGGAACCAAAAAAAAGAGAAAACTTTATGGGAAAATTCACGTTGGAACCAGAAAAAGACGAGAAACCAGCGCCGAAAATAGGAAATAAACCAATAAAACAAAGAAAAACTTGGATCAAAGTGAAACTGAAAGAAAACGTTGGAGAGTGATGGCCTTGGTGAGTTCGAAACCCATTCCCACAGCCTGCCACTCTGGGTCCCTGAGCAAGACCTTTAACCCCACCCTGCTCCCCGGGAGCCGCACAATGGCCGCCCATTGCTCCCCAGGGGGAGGAGTTAGATGCAGAGGGTTCATTTGGTTGCTCTGTGCTGCTGATGGTGGAACTAATATTGCTGATATTTCTGAGGCCTGAAGCAGAACCACAGGCTGGGACCTGAATATGTCCTAAAATGGCCACCGTACAGATGGACCACCTAATGTTTTCTTCCTCCCCGTCTCCTCAGACACTCCGAGGCGTCGCCCATCAGATGTGGATCTCCAACGACGAGCCCTCAGGCGACGGCGAGGAGGAGACGCAGAGGGGTAGGTGGAGCCTATGAGCTCAGAGCAGGGGGGGTCTGAGGGTCTGAAGCTTCTTCCTGTCGGTTCCAGATTATCGAGAAGAGGCGGCGAGATCGGATCAACAGCAGCCTGATGGAGCTCCGCCTCCTCCTCCCTACAGCCTGGGAGAAGCAGGTGAGCTCCTCCCAGCACCTCCTGCTCCTTCCTGCTGGATTTATTCCTCCTCATGGAGAATAAAGACTGGGCTTAATTTAAGGCTCAGACTAAAAGGTTCCAGATTATTGATCTCAGATTATCTCAGGAATCCCAGAAAGAACAAAGGATTATCAACAGCATCATCAGAACCCATCAACTCTGGACCGGACCAAGACCGGGACCGACCCAGAACCGGGACCGACCCAGAACCGATACCGACCCC
>NW_015152144.1:5384-16330 GCF_000732505.1 Cyprinodon variegatus
CCGGGATCGAACCAGAACCGATACCGACCCGGGACCGAACCAGAACTGGTACAGACTCCTGACCAAACCAGAACCAATACTGACCCCATAAAAACAGGCGGTACTTTGACCTGAGGGGGGGTGGACAGCAGAGAGCTGCTGAAGGTCCTCAGGTTGGATCAGAACCAGGACCAATGCAGGAGATGAAGGATGAGTTTAGCATTCATTCCTGAGAGGCGACTAAAGATGGCGGACAGCAGGTGATTAACGGCGTTCTCGGCTGCTTCCTGCAGGGTTCTGCTAAACTGGAGAAGGCGGAGCTCCTCCAGATGACCGTGGACCATCTGAAGATGCTGCAGGCGGCGGGAGGGAAAGGTAACCACCTGGTCACTGGGAGCCGCCTCCCTATGAGGCAGGAAGTGACATCAGCTGCTTCTGCTCCTCAGGTCCCCTGGACGCCCGCGCTCTGGCCATGGACTTCCTGTCTGTGGGTTTCAGGGAGTGCGTGGCGGAGGTTTCCTGCTACCTGAGCACCGCGGAGGCCCTGGACTCCTCTGACCCGCTGCGCTGCCGCCTCCTCTCCCACCTCAGCTCCTGCGCCTCCCACCGCCTGCAGCCTCAGAGGCTCCTCCCCCCACACTGGGCGGTGGCGGCGCCGCCGTACAGACTGAGCGCGCTGCCAGATGGTGGCGCCCCCCAGAGGCTGGTGGAGCAGCACCTCCTGACCTCCTCCCTGCTGCTCCCCTGCACCTCCACCCCGCTCTCTGCCTCCATCTTCTCCTTCCTCCCTCCTGCTTCTGGAACTTTCAGTTCATCCAGAACCGGTCCGGGTTCTAACAGCTTCTCCCTGTAGACGGATCCGAACCCAGATCCTTCAGAACCGGTCCAGCTGCTGCCTTTAATAATAAAGTCTGTGGATCAACCGGAACCTGGAACGGATCCGTCGTTTCTTTCATTGTTTGATTTAAAACATTTTCATTTCTGTGGAAATGAGACCTGAAGTCATCATGAAGGCAGGAGGTTCTGGTTCTGAGCGGTTCTAGCTGCTGTGCTCCCAGAACCTCTGAGTTCTGCTCTCAGACCTTATTGGTGAACGTTCACTATGAAATCCCCCCAAAACCAAGGAGAGCAATGAAACACGGAGGTGGCAGCATCATGCTGAGGGCATGAAGCCAGCTGCTGGTTCTGACCCAAACCTTCAGGGTTGGTTAGAGGAAGGAAGATAAACTGGACTCTACAGGGAGTCCAAATGAAGGAAGAACCGGGTCAGGTCCTAACAGGTCCGGGTCCTGAAGGGTCCAGGTCCGGTCTGCAGATCCTCAGCATATAGAATCCTCTCCTTGGACCAGAACCAAATGTGCAGAGACCGGTTGGTTCTGTTGGACCCAGAACAGAAGCAGAAAGAGTTCAGCAAACATTGCAGCAGTTAAGGGTGTGAATACTTATGCGCTGGTTCTGGTCCAACAGGACCTACCAGGTTCTGGTCCAATAGGACCCAGCAGGTTCTGGTCTAAAATTAATTGAACTGTTTTTTCAGATTTTCATCTAATTTAGTTTTTATCCATCAGTGGCGAGTTTCTATTAGAGAATGAAAATAAGTAGAACCAGAACCAGAACCAGGGATTGGTTCTGGTTCATCCCAGCGCTGCTCTAACCCTCCAGAGGCAGAAAAAGACAGAAAATAACAAACCATCAGTTCAGGTGTTTGAGAAAATATGGGAATCAGGAAATGATCTATAAACCAAACTGAACGATTGTTTTTCTACTTCAAAAACAATTTAGATTTTAAAATGGAAACATGTTTTATTCTTTTTTTTAATATATTTTTTTCTTTAAAAATTCAATGTATATCATGGATTATTTTATTTCAGAGTTAAATTCTGTTTAAAGTAACAGATAATTATTAAAACTGGATCTTTACTGGTTGATGGTTTTTAATTGGTTAAACTCGACCTAAATCCTGACCCAGACTCTGCATCACGCTGATGAAACCAATACTGCAGATTTTCTCCATAGACATCAAAGCTCTGAACTTCCAGATCAAAGCGTTTTATCCTCCATGTTTTTTCTCCCGCCGTTTAGATTTGATCACTGCTGAACTTTATGGATGGAAATAAGCTGAAAGCTGTGAATACGAAGCATATTCTGAGGATGAAGGCAGGAGGAGACGTCTGCAGACGGTGGCGTGGAGGAGGAGGAGGAGGAGAAGGAGGAGGAGGAGGAGCT
The DNA here is from genome assembly GCF_000732505.1 of Cyprinodon variegatus. Taxonomy (NCBI): domain Eukaryota; kingdom Metazoa; phylum Chordata; class Actinopteri; order Cyprinodontiformes; family Cyprinodontidae; genus Cyprinodon; species Cyprinodon variegatus. The sequence goes on from NW_015152144.1 coordinate 7,590, forward strand.
CTCATTGATTAACCTGATGCACAAGTCCTCCGTACGACGTAGGTGGGCGGGGCGGCGAGGGAGGATGGCGAATCTGGACGTTAGATTCCTGCAGAGTTTAAAGCTTGAACATCGGATACCATGGCAACAGGAAACCATCCCTGCTGCGGCCTGATTGATGCCGTGTTCCGTCAGACGAGTTTAATTAGAAACGTTGAGCTCGATCCACAGCGTCAGACTTTATTACGAACAGGAGAAAAATGTAACAGGTGTAAAATAAATGGAAGAATAAAAACCAGGAGAGTCTCCCAGTTGGAGCTGTGATGGTTTCAGGATCAATGGGTCCAGACAGGAAGTAGCGCCGCAGCGGTTATCTGCGCGCCTCCTCCAGCAGCTTCACCACCAGCCGGTTCTTCAGCATCTGCAGCTTGCTGCCGTAGTTCTGCTGCAGCGCGGACGCCATCCTGCAGCGCAGCGCCCGCAGGCTGGGCAGGGGGGCGCAGTCCGCCACGTTCAGCAGCGTGTGGAAGAAGTCCAGCCACAGGTCGCTGTGCGGGTTCCTGCAGAGAGGAGGAGACGTCAGTGGGCTGCGGGTGAGGAACCAGGGCCGGACCCCCAGGTTCCGGGACCTACCTTCTAAAGACGGCGTTGGTCTTCCACACGCCGCCATCATGGCTGACCTGCATGTAGCTCCCGAACAGCATGCAGTAGACCGTCCCCGCCACGCCGAAGTAATCCGTCTGGAAACATGGAGGCACAGAGGAGCCTGCTGAGACCTGCAGCTTTCAGGTCCTCTGATCGCCATGGCGACGAGCAGGCGGCGCCGGTTACCTGGTAGGTCCACGGTTTCCCGCTGAGCATCTCGGTGCACTGGAAGCCTGATGTCAGACACCGCGCGGTGAACGCCGTGCCTTCCGGGAACAGCTGCATGTCGATGCTCTGGCCGAGGTCGATGAGGACGAGGCCGTGGTCCACGCCGTCCGCGTCGAAGCAGCTGCTGTCCAGGAACCTGGAGGGACAGAAAGAGACGGCGTTCATCCCGTTACAGACCGACCCCCGGGCGGCCCAGTAGACGCCGCGGCGCCCCACCTCTTTCCCAGCATGAAGTTGTCGGGCTTGATGTCGGCGTGGATGATGCCCGCGGCGTGCAGCTTCTCCACCGTGTGCAGGATGCAGACGCTGAAGTACAGCACCAGGGGCTGAGGCATGACCTTCTCACTCATGGTTCTGTAGATGTTCACGGCGTTCTGGAAGGAGCAAGCAGAGGCGGTCAGACCAGCGGCAGCCGTCGCCGTGGAAACGGGTGGGCGAACTGGGCAGACTGACCAGCAGGGTGCCGTACTGGTGCAGCTCCCCCAGCATCATGCTGCCGTCCTGGAAGAGGTGAGCAGAGTGGATCCTGCTGAACAGGTGGCGGACGGCGGGCTGCAGCCGCGCGTCCAGGCAGCTGTTGATGTAAAACTCCCAGGGATTGGACGGTTTCTGGACCTGCAGGCAGAACCACATGTCAGCGGGTCCCACTGGTTCTACTGGTTCCTGGAACGCGGCCCGGATTCACGGATCAAGATCAACTTTCTGAGGTTCTGAAAGAATCAGCGGCGTAACGGCAGCGCGTCTGAATCCAGGTCAGAAGGTTGCGCGTTCAAATCCCATCAGACTCACTGTAGGTGCCTGATTGAAGGAATACCTGGAAGTTCTTTAAGGTTTTAGATTCAAATATGTGAAATTTGGCCACCAGATCTACTGGGTGAGGGAGGGGCCCCAATCCCACAGCCTCTGTACTGGTGACAGTGGAATGACAATAAAAACACTGAAATATATATACTCTAATAAGTCCAAAATCAATCCACTGGACTTTGTTTCCAAGGTTGAAGACGTTTCTCCTCCATCCAACGCTTCCATTCCATTCCATGGCGTCAGAAATAATGTTGAGTTCCAGGTTTTATAGAATAGACCAGAGGTCTGCAGCCTGCGGCTCTTAAACCCTCTACAGCCGCTAATAGTGGCTAAAATCTATATAAAGAGCTAAATAATGTACTATGAGATAAATACCGGTCTTAAAAGCTTTAGTGGTTTTTATAAGATGGATAAGAAGGATTTTAAAAGAACCAGAAATATGTTTTTAGAGTCCATCTTTCTTTTAATTAGCTTGAAATTTATGTGGTTTTATGCTATTTGAAAAGCTAAAAATACATAAATTGTTTTGTTTAAGACGGCAACTAATTTCCTACACGAGATAATGAAAAAAAAAAAAAAAAAAAAACTTTTACTTGGTTGGATCCGTGGGGCGAAACGGCTCTTTGGATATGAAAGGTTGCAGAACCCTGGAATAGACCAACACAGCCTGTAATGACTTAGAAAACATGCAGATTGATACTGGAAACCAGCTCCACCCCTTAATAATGGGAGTCATTCAGGTCGTTATTGGCCTCCAGTACCCGATACTGGTCTATGCCTCTGATAAGGTGATCGTTAAGGGGAATTGTTGGCCTGGCTGAGCTGGAGAGAAACTTTATTCATGTGGAAACTGAGGCCTTTCTGGTCCTCAGAAGGATAGAAACAGCTCTGACTTAAACATCCTCAGCACGTTATTTTATACTTTGTTGGTCTGTTCTATAAAACCTGGAACTAAACGCTATTTCTGACATTTTGGATGGAAAAATCTTCCTGGATGGAAGAGAAACGTCTTCAAACTTGGAAACAAAGTCCAGAGGATTGATTTTAACTTTTTAGGTTTAACTCTGACCTGGATGACTGAGAACCTCCACCAGAATCCTCCATTTCTAATTCGCCACGTTTAACGGCGCTGATGGCGAAGCAGCAGAGCTTCAGACGATGATAGAAAAGAAGAAACCAGAGCAGCCGGTTCTGGTCCAGCTCACCTTTAACACCACTTTCTCTGAGGTCCGGGGGTCCGTGGCTTGGTAGACCGTGGCGAAGGCTCCCTTCCCGAGGACGCCGTCCACCCTGAGGGAGGAGTTCCCTGCAGGAAGAGGAGAACGCTGTGAGGAACCCAGCTGATCCAGAACATGATGGCTTCCTTCCCTCAGCGCTCCGCTCCAACCGGGCCGCCGCGCCAAGGAGCGCCGGCGTCACTTCCCTCCCCCGAACCTTCTGATCGGCTCGACGGAAGGAACTGAAAGGTGTGGAGAGCCTCTAGCTTCGTTCCCTCACCTGGGTGCAGGTATTTATCAACATCTTCAGCTCGTCTCTTTCCACATCTTCTCAGAAGCTCTGGACTTTGACTAGGCCACTAGGCCATGCTAACCTATGAACCTGGATGTTCAGGGAGGTTCTCCACATCATGCTGCCAACACCGTGCCTGAATGAAGGAGGTGTGTTCAGGCGAGAAGCGGTAGATACTTTAGTGCGTTCTGATCCATCAGCAGCAATTCCCTGAGATCCCGTTATCAGGGGGAGGAATTGCTGCTGCCGCCATCATTAAGAATTTATTTAGTTTGTTAATAAACTATAACGTTTCTATCACTAAGTGGAGGAAGAAGCTCGAATTAGAACATGAGTTATTATGGTCTGGCTAACGAGACACACTGAGCGGAGGCGGCGACCTCTCCAAGATGGCGGCTTGGACCTTTTCTATACCAGGAGTGGGACTGACTGACGCTGGAGGGTTTTCCTGGTTCTGAAATCGGAACTTTAGCTGAAAACAGGAAGCTGCGAGGGTTCTTACCCACGCTGAGGGTCATCTTGGGTCCGATGGCGGGGACCCTGCAGGGCCAGCTGATGCAGCGGGGGTGAGAGGTCAGAGGCGGGTTCAGCCCGCCCAGCAGGTCCAAGATCAGTTCTGAATCCCAGGGATCGGACACGGGCCGGACCTGGGCGCCTCGCCCCCTGTCGGGACTCAGCATGGGTTCGTCCCGGACTCCAGGTCCCCGCGGGCTCAGGGGGGCGTCGGCACAGCTGGTCGGAGGTTCCGGACTCATGGGAACGTCCCGGGTTCTGGGTTCGTCCTGGACTCCAGGCCCCCGCGGGCTCAGGGGGGCGTCGGCACAGCTGGTCGGAGGTTCCGGACTCATGGGAACGTCCCGGGTTCTGGGTTCGTCCAGAACTCCAGGCCCCCGCGGGCTCAGGGGGGCGTCGGCACAGCTGGTCGGACTCATGGGAACATCCCGGGTTCTGGGTTCGTCCTGGACTCCAGGCCCCCGCGGGCTCAGGGGGGCGTCGGCACAGCTGGTCGGAGGTTCCGGACTCATGGGAACATCCCGGGTTCTGGGTTCGGCTGGGACGGGAGGACGGGGGCTCAGGAAGGCGTCCAGGTCCGGCTCGGCCGCGGGTTCAGGACTCCTGATGTCCAGCCAGGCGGCACTGGGAGCGGACTCTGGGCTCATGGGGACGTCAAAGGGTCGGTTCCGGACCGGTTCTGGACTGACCGGCTCCGGGTCTTCCAGGATCTTAAAGGACCGGCTCTGAGAGGCAGGTTCAGGGCGCCGCTCAGGGCTGGGGTACACCTCCCATCCGGAACCGTCCGACTGGGCTGGGCAGGACGTCTGGTCCCTGAAGGAAAGCACGGCAGGAGGCTGCATTATGCTGAGGGACGAGGAGGCGGAGCCGTCGGCCATGATGGTTCCCTGTCTGGAGGAGGAGGGGGGCAGCGGCTTGGCGTCGGCCGGGTCGGCACTCGGACTTTGCTCTATGATGGGGCTGAGAGAAAACAGAACCTGCCGTTAGCTCCTCCCCCAGAACCAGAACCAGAACCGGTTTCCCCGGTGAGTCATTGAGGTCCGCAGGGTTCTGAGCTCAGAACCGAATCTTTAGACCCGAAAGCTGGAGGAGCAGAACCAAGAATCACCTGAGCTTTTTGGTCTGACGTCGGAGGTAGAAGTTCTCCTCAGCGGAGCCGCTGTTCTCTGCAGGAAACAAACAGAACCAGCCGTCAGAACCGGGGTGGGCGGTTCTGCTGCCGAGGACCGGCGGGTCGGGTCGGGTCGGTACCTTGGGTCTGGAAGCTGCTGCTGAACAGACTCTTGTGTGTGAAGGGCGTGGAGACACACTGGGCCAGCAGGGCGAAGTCGCTGGTGCTGTTGGGACAGGCGTCCAGCTGCCGCAGCGAGTTGTAGCGGGCCCCCCAGGTGGTGCTCTCATCCGGGACCAGTTCTGACGGGGTCTCCTGGGGGACGGCACCGGGTCAGACCACAGAGCACAACCATCAGAACCATCAGAACCGCCGAGGCTTTCTACTCACATTGGGCCGGTCTGCTTTGGGGGCGCCGAGGTCGACCAAAACGTTGACGGGTTTGGACTTCTCAGGCGGCGCTGCGGCGCTGAAGGAGACACAGAACCGTTTGGGTCAGAAGGTTCTGATCCAGGACCTCAGTTAGGCCCAGAAAGGATCGTCCCGCTTTACCTGGCGTCCTCCTCGTCCTGGAAGATGGTGAACGGGGTGGAGGCGTGGGCGGGGGGGTTCGGTACCGAGGAGACGGCTGTAAAACAGAAAGCGGATCAGAAACTCTGGCGGACTCGGTTCTGAGCGGAACGCCGTCTGCAGCGTGTTTACCGCACGGTTCCAGGTGGGTCTCAGCGGCGCCGTGGAGCATGGAGGCTTCCTGGAACGGGCCGTCCAGGAGGGTGGGAGCCTGGAACATGTCCATGATGGCGTCTGAGGAAGACAACCAGGAAGCATCACCACCAGAACCCGGACAGAACCGGACCGCCCGCACGGAGCAGGCAGAACTCACCTAGGGCCTCCTGGGTGTTAACGGTGGGCGACGGCAGAACCCTGGTGGGCGTGGCCTGAACATAGCCTAGGGAGGAGTTAGGGGTGATGTGGGAGAGGTTAGCGGCTCCTCCACAGGACCCTGGGAGGAGAAGAGGAGGTTAGAGAAGGTCCAGGAGGGCGGTGCAGAGAACCGGGCCTGAAACCAACAGCCGGACTCACCGTCCAGTTTGTCCTCCGGCTCCGGAACCAGACTGCTGCTCCTGGTGGGAGGAGCCAAGACAATAAGATGGCGGCAGGGGGGGGTTAACCTAGGAGAGTTCCTGACCAGGGCTCCTGTAACCATTTGCTAGGTTCTGGAGGCTCGTTACCACGGTAACCGAGCCTCTAGAACATCTGTTTATCCTCTGGTTTCCTAGCAACATCCTGACCTCTGAAGGTTGGAAGGAGATCCAGACGTGGACTAACAGGGCGTCTGGAGACGGGATCAGGATTAAATGCTGATACTCACAGACACAAGGCGCCAGGCTCGCCGCTGTGGAGCTGCTGGGCGGAGCAGGGCCCGGGGTCCGCTCCCAGAACCAGGGGCCGCCGGCCGCCCGGTTCTGAAGGAGGGGGGCGAGCAGCAGCAGAGGACTGGGCCTGCTGGGCCACAAACCAGCTGGGGAGTCCTAATCGAGCCTCCAGGTCCTGGTTGACTCGGTCCAACGCGGGATTCAGCCTCTGGGCCGCCTCCTCCTCCTCCTCCTGCAGCCTCCTCTCCACTGAAAGGAGAGCAGAGAAGGTGAGCTGAAAGCATCGGACCGGGCCGGGTCTCTGCCATGAGGGAGCTAGCTTACTGCTTTCTCTCTGCTCCTTCTCCCTCTGCTCCTTCTCCCTCTGCTCCCTCTGCTCCTTCTCCCTCTGCTGCCGGACCTTTAGGAAGTATTTTGCCGCTCGGACCTCTTCAAAGCAGAACTCGGACCCGTCGCAGACCAGCGTGTCCTTGTCGTAGGCAGATGAAGTTGGGACGGCGGCGCTGGAGGGGAGGGTTCTGGGAACCTCGGAGCGAGACACCCTGTGGAGGACACGGACAGCGAGACCGGTCCAATCTGGTTCTGTAGGAGCTTCATTGGTAAAACAGACTTGGACCGGGTCAGCAGGGAGGTCGGCCCCGCCCCGAAATAACTAAACTGTTGTCAAACGATTGTGCAGAAAGTTAGGACTTTATTTTTAAAGATATTAATGAAATCTTTCAGAGGTCAAAGATCAACCCTACTCCTACTAAATCTAACAAACTTTGTTTTCAAAATTCAATCAAATTTATTGATGAAATTTATTGAAAGTTTTGAACTTTCAGTTTAACAAAACATAAGCGCTGAATCTTCTACTACCGTAAATCCTCTAATATAGGAAGGGCCTTTATTTCACTCAGGTGCATCTTGGTCCAGGCCATTATTGGAAGGAGGCCAGAATTAGAGGCAGGCCTCTATTTCTATTTGATCCAACAGACGACCAGTGGAAGGAATAAAAAAACAGATTGTGTCTCTTTGAAGCTATAAAATACTAGCTTCATTTATTGAAAAAGTACAGTTACCATAGCGATATACAGAACATTATTCAGACATCTTCCAGCAGCTGCAATTTTGAAATCTGGAATATTGGCGAAACTGATTTGTGAAACAAAGTTTTAAAAAAAAATGAATGGAAACTGTTCTGCCATCACAGTGAAATGTTATTTAAGGCAGGCTAAGTGGTAGCAGGCTAGCAGTATCGTATATTTCAAGGGAAATTCAGAACAATGAAGGCCAATTAAATTCTGTCATTTTAACGCTGCCTGGTTACCAGACCTACCGGTGATCACATGTGGCTTTCAGATCAGAACGATTGTGTAAGGTCACTAGGATGGGACTTCCCATGCTAATGGCTTGGATTCGTTAGCAAACACTGCCCCCCTGTGGTACTCGTGTGTTACTATCACAGGTTGTTGAGGACTGTCCAGGAACATCGTTGGTTCTAATTATAACCCCGGCCTGTAAACGAGTCCAGCCATTATTAGAGACCCGGCCGCTAATGGGATACAGGCCAATATTAGAGGAGTTACGGTATTTTTGAAATAATAGCATCATAATATTAGCAATAATAAATAATTGTGTATAATATGAAAATAAAAGAAAAGAAAATGAATCCAGAAATGAAACTTTGAAAAACTTCTCACTAAAAGATGAAAAGAAAAAAGTTTTGGGGGGTAACTGCCATTTGCTTCTCAGTTAAGCTTCAAAAACAAAAAAAATGTAATATTAAAAAGTTATTTTTCATTAATTACTTTGATCAAATTTACTTTATTTTTTGTTACAGATTTTATGGTCTAACAGATTACGACAGATTATACGCGCCAGGCTAGAGATTCTCCTTTTTTTAAGTAAGAGAATAAAGTCGTAATATATTGAGAATAAAGTCATAATATCATGAGTGTAAAGTTGTAACATTGAGAATATCGTTTTTACATAATAAAGTTGGAATAATACGAGTATAAATGTTGCGACTTTGTTCTTGTAATATTTCCCCTTCTCAGCGATTTATTGTCATTCCACCGTCAGCAGCACAGAGCAATGAAATGAACCCTCTGCATTTAGCCCCTCCCCCTGGGGAGCAGAGGGCTGCCACTGTGCGGCGCCCAGGGAGCAGCGTGGGGTTAAGGGTCTGACTCAGGGACCCAGAGTGGCTGTGGAGCTCCAACCTCTGGATTCCTAACCACTCTACCACTGAGACTTTATTCTCATAATATTACGACTTTACTCTGATAAAGTTGCGACTTTTTTCTCGTAATATTACGACTTTATTCTGGTAATGTTGCAACAATATTCTGGTAATGTTGCGACTTTATTCTGGTAATGTTGCGACTTTATTCTCGTAATATTACGACTTTATTCTGGTAATGTTGCAACTTTATTCTGGTAATGTTGCAACTTTATTCTGGTAATGTTGCGACTTTATTCTGGTAATGTTGCGACTTTATTCTCGTAATATTACGACTTTATTCTGGTAATGTTGCAACTTTATTCTCATAATATTACGACTTTATTCTGGTAATGTTGCAACTTTATTCTCA
>NW_015152144.1:17696-22522 GCF_000732505.1 Cyprinodon variegatus
TAATATTACGACTTTATTCTGGTAATGTTGCGACTTTTTTCTTGTAACATTATGAATTTTTTCTGTTAATATTACGACTTTATTCTGGTAATGTTACTAGTTTATCATTTTATTAAGTTACTTGTTGCCATGAAGCCAAGTTGTTCAGTAGGACGAGTCTAGAAGCAGAGTTCTAGTTTCTTATAGATTTAATCTAGAATTCTATTCCACATTAAATAACGAGGAGAATAAAGACTCTCCTGTTTTCCTTTTGGTTGGTTTTTAAATCTTAGTTCTTTTATGCTGAAGTTCTTTCCAGGTGGTGTAGAATCTATAGCATGCGGTTCTATACAGTAATACATCAGGTGGTTTCTGAAAGTTACAGGTTAAAATTACTCTGAAAATTAGACAGAAATGTTAATATTAGAAAATGTAATTTGTACTTTTGAATACTTGAATATAGTGAGTACATCAGTACTTTCAGTATTCTGCAGATTTTTTATGGAGTAACTTTTACTTTTAGTTGAGTAAGATTAGACTATGAGTATTAATACTTTTACTCGATTACTACTGAGGACGTTAGCAACAACATCTTTATTGGTCCAGAGCGAGCGCTTGGATTGGACAGGAAGTGAAGAATGTGATCTGGAAATGAAAAAAACTTCAAAGAAATATTGAAAATAAAACTGGTAATAAAAAAAAAAAAGTGTAAGTTTAGTTCTGGGTTTCATTTTCTTTTTTTTCGCTCTGTTGACTTATAGTTTTTCTAAATTTGACCTTTTGACCTTTGACTCACACCTTCAAACCAAACCACACTGAATGAATCGACTTGTTTTAAAGAAGGTGGGCGGGGCTAACTGCAGCAGACTTACGTGACGATGGTTCTGCGTGCAGCTGGTTGTGATGGAGAGACAGCCGGCGCCTGCAGGGAACCAGGGGAGGGTTAGTGGGTTCATACTGGTGCTAATGGTGCTGGACAGTGAAAGACGTTGACAGGAACCTTGTTCTGTCCCTGTCTTTGGTGGGACGCCTGGATCTGGTTGGTCTGCTGCGAGTTCTGCAGAGGGAGCGGAGCGCCTGACCCAGAAAACAGAACAAAAGTCCATCAGCAGCAGATCAGACAAGACCTTGGTCCATCTAGCGCAGCGGGTCGGGCCTTACCGGGCGGCGGAGGCTGGGTTCTGGTTCTGCTCTGGAACTGGCTGCAGGTCAGAGTTAATATTAATCACCGTTTAAATGAACTTAATCCTTTAGAAGGAGTTAAACTTCCATTCCTCAGCATGGTTCTTGATTTTAACCTGAAACCCTTTAAAACTGCAGACAGATTAAACTGGTGTGACTGGTTCTGCTGGGATCACCTGTATTCGTGGAGAAGCAGGTCTGCAGGCTGGGCCTGGTTCTCCACAGCCTTCTGGTAGACGCCATCAGCCTGCTGGTTCATCCCCTTCTTCTCCAGCTGCTGAGCCCAGGCCACGTACAGCGCCGCCGTCCTGCTGCCCACGCCTTTACTGAACACGTGGCCATACAGCGCCGCGGGGTCCGGGTAATGGCTGGCCTGGAGGAAACGGTTTAGGTGAGGACCTGGGCGGGGCAGGGGGCGACGCAGGGGAGACGGGAGCCCGACTTACACATTTGATGCAGTAGTTCACGTATCTGATGTCGTTTGCGTATCGATCCACGTTCAGGAACCTTTGGACAATAGCGTCAAACACCGGCAACATCTCGCTGCCGGCGCCCATTTGCTCCAGGAAGTCGACAAACCTGCAGAGACGAGCAGAAGGACGGCGCTCAAACATGGCTGCTAATGACTGAGCTGACAAGGAACACCTGCACAACTTACCTGAAGTTACGTTTGCATTTATTACTTTATTAAGCTACACATACGGTTCTACTGACAGTAAGGAGGTTCGTTCAGTAAGCGATGCCCCCGACCCACTTCAGGTAGATTGATCCAACTGAAACGTTGCACATGCAACTGCTTATATCTCTATAGATTAACTGGTAAAAGAAAGAAGGAGAAGACGATGAGAAAAAGAGAGCAGAGAAAGTGTGGACTGCTGGAAGAACTGCGGTGAACTGGTGAAAGAAAAGTGAAATGGCGTGCTCAAAGATGACCCTGCACATTTAGAGGATGTTTGGCTCAACCTGCTGCTGTGAAGCAGGATTCTCCACCATGAACAGAATCAACAATAAATCTGGATCCAGGCTCAAAATGAGCTCCTTGATATGTGCTTGAGAATGGCTTAGTCTCCGGTTAAACCCAGGTTTAAAGCCTTGCAGGGCAGCCTAAAGCCCACTGCCAACATTAAGACAGAAAAAAGAAAGAAAATAACAAACCATCAGTTCAGGGGTTTGAGAAAATATGGGAATCAGGAAATTATCTATAAACCAAACTGAACGATTGATGTTCGCTACTTCAAAAAACACTTAAAATGGAAACATGTTCTTTATTTTTTTATATATATATTTTTTTAATTCAATGTATATCATGGATTCATAAAAAACTCATTTTATTTCAGTGTTAAATTCTGTTTAAAGTAACAGATTATAGTTAAAAACGTCTCCTAACCTTTACTGGTTGATGGTTTTCTTTATTCAGATGATTTTTAACTGGTTACCACTGCTATACAGCATCATTCACGCATAATTTACAAATAGAAAATACTACAACATTAACAGACATGTGCTTGAAATTCAGTCCTGATGTAAAATCTTAAAACCATATGTAAGATGTAATTACCACAACAATATCATCAATACATGTATATTACATGTACATCATCATTTATCATGTATTATTCTGCCCCATTAACACATTAATTTTATTGTGATGGATTTTTATAATGTTATACTATATGATTTATAGACTTCATAACGACTCTGCAATGTGGTGGGTCTATTTATTTATTCTAAGTTACATTAATCTACTGATGCTATGAAACAATTTATCTTTAGTCAGCAGAGTACCTCTGGAAGATGACTCAGCACTCTGGCTAAAGCAGCATTTCTGCTACAAACCATGAAAAATCTGTTTAGATGTTTTTTGTTTTTCATGTTAAATTTAAGGAAAAACTCCAGCTTTTAGTTTTAGGTGTTTTAGTCTTTAATAATTTCAGTTATACATTCAAATAATATAAACATGTTGTTACTAACTTCTCACTATGCATTTTGTATTAACATTGCTTAAAAGTCTAAAACCACCCTGAAAATAAGAACTGCTGCAGATTGTTTACATTCTGACCGCTCTAACCAGGGAGTACCAATATGGCGGCCAGTGGCTTCACTTTAACCCCATTCTACCAACGGGCGATCAGCTATCCAGGGAATAAATAGAGATCAGAGTTAATCTCACCACTAATTAATCTGTGTGATGTCACGTGACCCTTACTAGATCTGACGTCACTGTCAGAGTTGTTTATGGAGAACAACTGAGGGCGGATTATGTTGGATTATATCGTTTTGTCATTCCATCCAGTAAATAAAACTATTTAATAACTGGGCGGTTTTTCTAACAGATGTTCGGTCTGGAAACCCTGGATCTATCTGGACTCACCTGTCCCACGGATGCAGAGGATCATCTCCACTGTAGGAGGCCAAGCTGTCCTCAAAGCACCTGAAAGGGAAAAGATTGGAAGATTGAGGAGAAAAGCAGCAGGAAGCTAACAGCCGCTAACGGCTCCCAGCAGACTCACCGTAAATACGAGCTGATATCCATCTCAGCTCCCTGAACATGAAATAAACTTTATTAACAATCGCTTTATTTAGCTCCGCTGTAACACAGAGCAAACTGTGTGGATTTAGCTCGTTATTAGCTAGCTTCCTAGCTGCTCCCAACAACTATTTAAATTTCGCGCTTAGCCAATAAACGACCAAAGATGTGTAAACGCTACGCCCCCAATGGGAAACAGGATGTGACGTAGGCACATCCGGGGTTCTTTTCAAAGCAGATCGCTCACCCAAAATATATTATTATATTAGTAGTTAGAAGAAAAGCAAAATATAATTTATAAAATAGAAGAATTAGCCAAAGATAGACTAAAATTAATTTTACTCTAACCTTTGATATTGATCTTATTTTTTATTATTTCCCATCCACTCATATATATCTTATTAAACTGCATCTACTTCATGCACATTTTCCTCCTTTTATTGTTAATAGGATCCGATGTCACCAGTGAATTCCTCCATTGTGAGATTAATAAAGTTTAATCTCATCTAATCTAGTGAATTCCTCAGACTTAGATTCAACCTTTATTATATATACCAAAACAAAAATAAAATAAAACATTAAAAATCAATCCACTGGACTTTGTTTCCAGGTTTGAAGACGTTTCTCTTCCATCCAGGAAGATTTTTCAATTAAAAATGTCAGAAATAGCGTTTAGTTCCAGGTTTAATCCAGCAGCCCAACAAAGCCTGGTTTTAGTTTAGAAAGTGTTGGGCTGTGCATCTATGAAGACGCATGGCCCAGAAGAGCTACACCCTCCAGAAAAGACTCTGCGGTCCATCTACACCTGATGGACAAAGGACATTCTTTGGAGGACCAGAATGTTCACATTTTGGACAAAGAGGACAGGTGGTTTGAGAGGAAGGAAGCCATCTATTCTTAGATGTGTAAAAAAGATCCACAAATCTGTATTCACATCTAATGTTAGTAGATCTGTAGATCTTATTACACATTTATAGATCTGTGGATTTTTTTCACATTTGCAAACCAGATTACACACACAAGTGTTTTTTACACAATTGCAGATTGATGTACAGACGCATAAATCTCCTCACATTTCCAGATTTATTTACAAATTTTCAAATACAGACACACAACTCTCCACACACGTGCAAACAAT
>NW_015152144.1:23930-31645 GCF_000732505.1 Cyprinodon variegatus
TTCAGAGGGCCCCCTGCCTGTCTTTGCCTAGGGCCCCAAATTTCCTGAATCCACCCCTGATGAGGAATATTCTAGTAGTGTTTCAGGCTCTTTGGCTATTATACCGTTATTACCGCAGCGTTCTGGCTGTTTTAGCGTTATTAAGGTGTGAAGGTGCTGTACTGCTGTGTAATAAGGCAGAGAGCTGCTAGGCTAAAGGCTAGCCTCCGTTTCCCGCTGAAACCCAGATGAATGAAACCGGAGCAGCCCCTGAATCCCCCCCTCAGAAACCCTGTTTCTCTAAAAGGGAAGAAGAGGACCTCGGGACTTTACCTAGTCGCCATTTTCTCACCTCGGGTGCAAAAAGAAACCAAAGTGCACCTCACCGGCGTCCGCCACCCCCCTCACTAGGGACCCCCGCAACCCGAACGGATCAGCACCGTGCAGCCACCGTTAGCCCCGGATGGTATGTATGAGGATAAGCTGTTTTTTGGGGGGGTGTTTATGTGAGCTGCCGCTGGTGGTTGATGTTCGCTCCGGCCGGCATCTGCTGCTCAGCTAGCCGGCATGTTGAGGGGGGGACACGGAGCGGTGCAGCGCTACACGAGCCTCCAAGAAAACACCTTTAGTGATCAGGCTCGCTATGAGGTCATAAGGAAGAAATAAAGATGCTTCTGCTGGTCTTAGCCTGTGCTAAGCTAACACCGCGGCCTGTAGGACCCTGTGCTGCTTGCTAACTTCGGGCTAACAGAGCATATTGTGTGTGAGGGGTTAAAGCTGCAGGCTTTTATGGCTCTCTGTTGATCCTCTAAAGACATAGAACTGCTTAGAGCGCCGCTCCCTGCTGGCGGGGAAGTGTTGGAGTTCAGAGAACCGCAGTGATGGCGGAGCAGCCCCGTTAAAGATCAGGAGGATGGCGCCAAGCACCGCTGTGTGTTTATCAGGAGCAGGGCTCTGACCGGGCTCTCTGATTGGCCACCGTTCAACGATACATGATCACAGATATAAACCACCTAGATCCTGATGGCACAATGTTAGCCTGCAGAAGATGCTCAGCAACAATAATAATGCTGGATCTGGTATTAACTCAGTCATACGATGGAGTATTAGGGCCAGGCTAGAGATTTATTTATTTATTTTATTACGAGAATAAAGTCGTAAAATTATGAGAATAAAGTTGTAATATTACGAGAATAAAGTCGTAATACTACGAGAATAAAGTCGTAATAATACGAGAATAAAGTCGTAAAATTATGAAAATATATTACGAGAATAAAGTCGTAATATTATAAGGATGATGTCGTAATACTATGAGAATAAAGTCGTAATACTACGAGAATAAAGTCGTAATAATACAAGAATAAAGTCGGAAAATTATGAGAATAAAGTCGTAATATTACGAGAATAAAGTCATAATATTACGAGAATAACGTCGTAATATTATGAGAATAAAGTCGTAAAATTAGAAGGATGATGTCGTAATATTGTGAGAATAAAGGTTCTGCTCAGGTCCAGAGCTTTGGATTTACCGATGGATCTACGTTCCCACCCTCACCTATGGTCATGATATCTGGGTAATCACCCAAAGGACAAGATCACGAATATTAGCGGCTGAAATGAGTTTCCTTCACAGGGTGGCTGGGTTCACCCTTCCAGATGGGCTGAGGAGCTCAGTTACCCGGGAGGAGATCAGAGTAGAGTGGTTGCTCCTCCACGTTGAAAGGAGCCAGCTGAGGAGGCTCTGGCATCTGCTCCAGATGCTTCCTGGTCGCCTCCCTCTGGAGGCGTTCCAGGCATGTCCCATTGGGAGGAGGCCTGGTGGAAGGACCAGGACACGCTGGTGTCGCCTCCCCCAGAGCAGCTGGAGGAGCTGGGTGTGGATCAGGAAGTCTGGGCATCTCTGCTTAGACTGCTGCCTCCATGACCCAGCCCTGGATAAAGAGGAAGAAATGAAAGAGGATGGATGGAAATAAAATGGCGGTCTATGGATGACTGGACAGGCTCCAGTCCACCGCAGTGCAACACGGGACAAACAATCACCTAAGGAGGATTTAGAGGAGACGGTTAACCTAACAGTCATGTTTTTGGACTGAGGGAGGAAGCTGGAGTACCCAGAGAGAACCCACACATGCTCAGGGAGAACATGCTAACTCCATGCAGAAAGACCAGGAATCGAACCCAGAACCTCCATGCCATAAGGCAGCAGAGCTACAAACTGTGCCACAGTGCAGCAGCCATTTTGGCTAAATATTTTTGAAAGAAAAAAGGGTTTTCTGGTAAACTTTTTGAATCAATGTTTTTTTTCTTATTTAATTCTTTATTTTTTGGGGGACATTTTATATTCTCTTGTCTATTTTCCAGATAATGAAATATTGTGATCATATTTTAACTCCATATGACACGCCCCTACTTAGGAGAATCCCGTTAATTCTTAATTCATTGCGTAAGGAAAGATAATTAAATGTTTTAAACATTTACTTCTGATAAAAAATTATGGTTTCCTGTTTAGACCAGATATAAAAACCATGTTTCAGTTTCCAGTATTACAGCAGAGCAATAAAATACAAATAGCAACTTAATAAACAGTGTATAAACCAGCTTTAAAGGTAATTTGAATGGTTGAAACGGGCCTCATCAGAACCCAGATTCTGATTCAGAGAGAACTTTGGTAGCGATGGATGCTGAAGGTTTAATCACTGTAGTAAACTGGAGGTTAGCGGTTTAAGTCTTTGACTGTTACCTGGGGAACCGGGTTCTGATCCTGGTTCTGATCCAGAAGAGCAGCCGGTGTCCTGGGAGAGTTGGAGACCGAACTTTAACTGCTCAGCGTTTTACTATTGATCTTTACCATTTTACCATCCATTTAAACCGATCCAGTCCCAGTCAGACTGAGCCTAACCATTCCAACCTTCACTCTAAGAAGGGAGGTCCATTTAATGACACCTTCAAACTCTGTTCTCAGATGTCTGCAGACATGGAGGCGGATCAGGACCAGGTGAACGGGAACGGCACCGAGGAGCCCATGGAAACATCAGCTGCAGTGACCCGATCAGAACATTTCCAGGCTCTGTTGGACGCTGGTTTGTCTCAGAGCGTCGCTGAGAAACTAGATGATCTATATATAGCAGGTAAGCCCAAACCTGTGTTAGCCGCTTCTGTAGGATATAGGGGTGTAAATCACATCCATCATGGCGATTCGATTTCCTGACCCAACGATTCGATTTGATTAATTGGTTCATTTTTTTTTAACCTTACAGGCTAGACAATGTTTCAAATTGAAATAAATCAATGAAAGCTGTAATATCGTTAGGCATTTATTTGAGAAACAACAAATTACAGAAGTAGAAAAGTTGTACTCCACCTATTCCTATTACTACTTCATTCACTGAAAAATAATAATACTATATTCCGGCCTGTTATCTGTAAACCGTTAAATGGTTAACGGCGTTTCCGTCATGGCTGCCGGCTGATCTGTTTAGTGGTTGAAAAGCAGTTATTTTACTCTCTGCTCGTCCTCCTGCAGGCCTGGTGGCTCACAGCGACCTCGATGAAAGGGCCCTTGAAGCTTTGAAGGAGTTTAATGAAGATGGGGCCCTGCAGGTGCTGGTCCAGTTCAAGGAAAGTGATCTGTCCCACGTTCAGGTGAGTTCCCTCCTCCGAGAGGCGGAGCTTCTGCAGATGTTTTCAGAGAGCAGCCTGGGACCTCTGTCTCCTCTGTCTCCTCTGTCCGTCCCAGAATAAAAGTGCCTTCCTCTGTGGGGTGATGAAGACCTACAGGCAGCGAGAGAAGCAGGGGACCAAGGTGTCTCCTGCCACTAAAGGACCTGACGAGGCCAAGATCAAAGAGCTGCTGGAAAGAACCACCTACACTCTGGACGTAACAACGGGTCAGCGGAAGTACGGCGGCCCGCCGCCGGAGTCCGTGTACTCAGGACCGCAGCCCCCCGTGGGCACTGAGGTACCGGGGCCCAACCGGAGGAACTCGCTTCCTTTACTGTTGCTAAAAGGGTTGGAGAGTAAAAAAAACATTCAAGTTTATTTTTCATATTTAAATATTTCAAATTTAGTTTATTTTTTTCAAAACATTTTTTGTACAGATTTTGTTTTTTTTTAAACTATTTTTTGCAGGTTTTATTTATTCAAAACAAATTTTCAAATTCAAATTTTAGTTTTAAATTAATTAGCATTCTTTTCAAACTTTTCTACATCAGATTCTCTTCACTTACAGCCAGAGATAGAAACGGACTCTCGGCCAATCAAAACGCTGCTGCTAGCGTCCTGCAGACCAACAGAAATGCATCTTTGCTTCAGAAGAAAACAAAAAAACTTTTTGGAAAGAATGCAGATTTAAAACTTAATCTGAAAAACAGAAATAAAACATCTGTAAATAAAAATATTTCTTAAAAAATTAAACATGTAAAACCTGTTGAAAAAGGTTTCATTAAAATTTGAAAAATAAACTTGAAACAACACAAGCTGAGAAAACAGCAAAGTAACTGAAGTTTCATTTCTAAATAGCTTTTTGTTTCAATTTTAATTTACTGATTTTTTGACTAATTGTTTTCTCTGCTTGCAACAATAATGGATGAAAATCCTCTCCCCACCCAGCTGCTGTTTCACATCGCCGCCTTTCAAAATAAAAGCCTGGTGTATTTGCTAACGTCAGAGAAGCCGTCCTTCCTGTGATTCCACCGACAGTTTTCGGAACGTTGCTCCTTCTCTCTGCAGATTTTTGTCGGGAAGATCCCGCGGGACTTGTTCGAAGACGAGCTGGTTCCTCTCTTTGAGAAAGCCGGGCCGATCTGGGACCTGCGCCTGATGATGGATCCTCTGAGCAGCCTGAACCGGGGCTACGCCTTCGTCACGTTCTGCGCCAAGGACTCCGCCCAGGAGGCGGTGAAGCTGGTGGGTCTGAGGGGGAAATGACATCATCTCAGGATCCACGCAGGGCTTGGATCGGTTCTGAAAGCTGTTTTCTGTTTTTCAGTGCAACAACTATGAGATCCGGCCCGGCAAACACATCGGCGTGTGCATCTCTGTGGCCAACAACAGGCTGTTTGTCGGTTCAATTCCCAAGAGTAAAACCAAGGAGCAGATAGTGGAAGAGTTTTCTAAAGTCACAGGTAAAGCTCTCCTTCTCGTCTGCTGCCTCCCCCCTCCCCCATGGCTTTAACCCAACCCCTCCTCTGGGTCTCCTGTGGTTCCGCAGAGGGGCTCAGTGATGTCATACTGTACCACCAACCCGACGACAAGAAGAAAAACCGAGGCTTCTGCTTCCTGGAATACGAAGACCACAAAACCGCTGCTCAGGCGCGTCGCCGGCTGATGAGCGGCAAGGTCAAGGTCTGGAGCAACCTGGTGACGGTGGAGTGGGCCGACCCCATCGAGGACCCCGACCCAGAGGTCATGGCCAAGGTGGGAAGAAAATCCATCCACAGCTGGAGGTTCTGTTGCCTAAATGGCAGAAAAACCTGTTAATCCATTCATCCGCCTCAGTCCGCTTTTCCTTCGCCAAAGTCTCCATTTACACAGGAAAAGGGTCGCTAGAATCTTAGACAAAAAGTGCTACGTTAGCAACACGGGCAAATGATCAGCTTCAAACAGCACAGCAAATACGCAGCGATTAGAACCAATAGCTGCTTTCCTACTGAGAACCCGGGTTTATCAAACATGGGTCCATCAGCCAACAATCCGCCTTAAGCTGGTCTAAGCCCCCGCTGGCAGCTGCCTGGCCTCTGCCCCTGCGGCTGCATGTCTGGTGACGTCATCACACTGGATTAGCATTGATGATGTCATCAGTGTGACAGAAATCGGGGAAGTGAACAATGGAGAGCAGCAGGGAAGGAAGATAGGGCGTAGTCAGTGAGTGTTACTGTTTCTCTCTATTATCTGTCTGAATCGTTCTCACCAGAGCTGCTCCATGTTTATCGTGTTTCTGCTTGTTAGATCAGAAGCGACTGGCGCGGTGGATGGCGTCCGTCCGCTGCGTTCAGTGGTATCACGTAATTTAGCGGGTTGACTGGCTCTGGTGTTCCCACAGCAATCCGATCAGAGCCGAGGTGATTTTAACGCGGGTCGCCGTCCCAAGTCGTTTGACCCGGGTAGACACGCGTCAGTGAGCTGTTCCCTCTGCCACTACAAGCTGATGGTTCCCGTTTTCGTTTTAAAAAAAATGCGTATGCACATACATGTACCCACTCCCGCCTATTAAACGCGTGCGAGAGCGTGCACGAGCCCATTTCCTCTCGTGCACGCTCTGTTTTAAAGCTGCTCTTTGCATCGCTCAGACAAGCTCACTTTCCAAAAGAAGATTTGCAGTTTTTCCACCATGTCAGATTCACCAGCGGTCAGTGAAAATGGTGACGAGCACGAAGGACGGCCTCACAGAACCATCTCACCAGAATGATTGACAGTTAGAACCAGTGATTGAGACGATCCACGTCCTCCACTATGATCCTTTGATGTTCTTCAATAAAAAAACGGCCATATTTATTTTATCCACGTTTGTTTCTCTGGATGGTTTTGATGGAAACGCTGTAGCTGCGACCTTTAAAAAGGTCACAGGCCTGTATCCAGGCAGATTCCTGGAAAGTTGAGTTCTTCCAGCTGGACCTGGTAGCGGCCCACATGGCCAGAACCGCCCCCTGCTTTAACCTTGTTGGGTTTTAATGAGCGTGAATCCAGATGTGGAGTGAAACTCAGCGGACGGACTGACAGTCCAAACTTCTCTGTGCAGGTGAAGGTCCTATTCGTGAGGAACCTGGCCAACGGCGTCACAGAGGAGATCCTGGAGAAGTCCTTCAGCCAGTTTGGGAAGCTGGAGCGAGTGAAGAAGCTGAAAGACTACGCCTTCATCCACTTTGAGGAGCGTGACGGAGCGGTGAAGGTACGGAGGCCGGGCTCAGGTCAGCCCTGGTCTCTCTGCTCGGCCGTCGGCTGAAGCTCTGCTCTGCCTGCAGGCTCTGGAGGAGATGAACGGCCGGCAGCTGGAGGGGGAGCCCATAGAAATCGTTTTCGCCAAACCGCCCGACCAGAAGCGGAAGGAGCGGAAAGCCCAGCGACAAGCAGCCAAGTCTCAGATGTAAGCGCTTCCCTCCGCTTTAATTCAGGCCTCCTGTAGGGGGCGCTGAGCTTTAGCATAGAGCTACCTCAGTTAGCCTCTGAGTCCAGCTAGCTGCATGGACTGGTTAGCTGACCTGTGAACAACACACATATGTAAGAGTAGACCCTGCATTGACTTTCAGTGCAGGAACTAAGGGCGCCATCTTGGGGAGGTCGACCTGCTTCCCAACCTGATTCTTTAAGCAGAACAGAAGAAGGATGCCTCAGCGCTGTGCGGCGTATTTTTGGAGGGCCCTGATGTCAGCAGGGCCCTCCAGCCCTGCTGACATCAGGGCTGGAGGGCGAACTACATGAAGGCATCACAGCTTTAAAGACATTACTGAATAAAATGCAGATATACACTACATAGAATAGAACCTCCCTTTATTTTCCAAAGGTGGGGAAATTATAGCCTGATAATCCAGACTAAATGTGAGATTAAATGTGTAATCTAGTCTGACCCCGATGAATGAGACATCAGAAGATTGTTGATGAGAACAACCCGTTGTTTTTCAAACCATGTCTGTGCCTATTGGCCAACGCTCTGACCAATGAGAGCAGCTGACTGTGACGTAGGAAGCGCCACAGGAAGCTGGTGGGGGGGTGTAAACAAACAGCCTGTTGGTAAAACGGCG
>NW_015152144.1:31967-46582 GCF_000732505.1 Cyprinodon variegatus
TGTAAACTTTCAGCAGCAGAAGTGGTCACACAACTGTGGACCTTAAAAAATATAGAAAAATAATAGAATAAGTGACAGAATATAAAAAAAATGTCCAATCCAATTTTATTTGTTCAAAAACAGCCTCAGCTGACCACATGCTGTAAAAAAAATAAATAAGTAGAACATAAAACAGTGTAAATAAAGAAGCAAAACAGCTAAAACATGAGTGAAAATAACATTCACATAAAATATGAAATAAAAAATAAATAAAAAAAATAAAATAATGGACTGAACAGTGTTTTAACAAATATAAATACTTTGCTTCTAAAGAACAGATCATCAATATACAGCTTCCAACATTTTTACAGTATAGTTTTATATATATATGTATTGAGAGAGATGTGTGTATGTATATATTATATAGAAGTTATAAAAATGTGTTTGTGCTTTGCAACATGCATCCATCTAATTAGAATATTTTATTACTTTTAACCCACTTAGAATATTAAAATAAACTGAATCATTTGTTTGTTTTCAGTAAAAAAAAAGGCAATACTGAAAATGAGTTTAATATAATAAAATTTTAAAGTATTAAAGTTGATTCTGTTCCGGCTGAGCACATTACACAGAGCCCAGCTGTGACCTCCCCAAGATGGCGTCACCAATGTCTGCCCATAGGAGAAGGCGGATGTTGCTGTTAACAGCCCTGATGCTGAGCCAACATGGCCGCCCGCGGCGCTCCGCAGGCCCCAGCAGGTCGATTAGTTCATCAACAGCAGCTAACACGCTCTGTTCTCCCTCCTGCAGGTATGATGATTATTACTACTACCCTCCTCCTCACGTGGCTCCTCCCACCAGGGGGCGGGGCCGAGGGGGCAACCGGGGCGGCTACGGTTACCCTCAGGATTACTACAGCTACGACGACTACTACGATTACTATGGCTACGACTACCACAACTACCGTGGCGGCTACGACGACCCCTACTACGGCTACGACGACTTCCAGACCCCGGGGCGGGGGCGGGGCGCCAGCCGGGGGCCCAGGGGCGGAGCCTCCCCGGTGAGGGGCCGCGGCGGGGCCGGCGCACCCAGAGGCAGAGCCAGCTTCTCGCAGCGCGGCGGTGGCGGCGGCGTGCCCGGATTGGGCCGTGGAGGACGCGGATCAAGAGGAGGCGTGCCGCCGAGAGGGCGAGGAGGGGTACGTGGTGCGCGGGGCGGCCGCGGTGGAAATGTAGGAGGAAAGCGCAAAGCTGATGGCTACAACCAGCCAGATTCCAAGCGCCGCCAGACCCAGAATCAGAACTGGGGCTCGCAACCCATTGCTCAGCAACCGCTCCAAGGTGGTGATCATTCTGGTAACTATTCCGGTTACAAATCTGACAACCAGGAATTTTATCAGGATTCTTTTGGGCAGCAGTGGAAGTAAAGCAGTAGGGCTTCGATCTAAAATAAAAACATCCTGATTTTTCTCTTTTGCTTTAAAGACTTGATCTGATTGGCGCTCAGTCGCACGCTGCATTTTTTCCCTCCAAATTGGTGACAACTGGCAAGATCTCTGTACATAAAACCAAAAAAAACAAAAAAAACCCGCTTGGACTCCAAACGTAACCCCACCCCCACCTGTTTCTGGCGAACTGCTCTTCTTCTCCCCTGTTTTTAGAGGCAGGTTTGTGCTGCAGCTAGCTGTCTATTTGGCTAAAGCTTTCTGTATGTTTTTACACATCCTGGTTCCATGTTTGACGTTGCTAACGGCAACATAATGTGTCCTAAACCTGTACTTCCACGCCATGAAATGAGGATCTGTGTCGTCCGGGTAACAGAGCCGTCCTATTTTTTTTTTTTTTTTGGCTTGTATTCTTTGCTGTTTGTCTGCTTTAATAAACGTACACGCACTCGTGTAAGAAAAAAAAAACAACAAAAAACTTCAAATTGTGTTGAAAATTCATGTTTGGCCAAATTCTCTGTCCAAATTTCCTTGAAATTGAAAGGCTCCTTGAGGAAGAGAAGGACTGAAGGTTTGCGGACGCGGCGTCACCCTGCATGCCTCTCTGTGTAGTCACTCCATTCTTATCATGTCCAGAAACATTAATGTCTCACAAATTTGGTGTCCTAAATTCACTGGACGCAGCATCAAGCGTAAGCCCCCAGTTCTTTACATCACTGTGGGGGGGTGGGGTGGGGTGGGGGGGTTAGAGCAGAATCTGGTTTGATGTTTGAGGCGAAGCTTTTCTTGTCCCAGAAGGATCTTTCCTGCTGTTGATTTCCCGCCCTGGACTCTAACCCTGCATGCGCCTCCTGTGTTGGTTAGCTGCTTTGCATGACTCACACCCCCCCCCTGGCGCATCTGTCTGGTCTAGCTCTAGGGCTGCTCACCGCTTTCCTCCCCTCCCTGTGTGCGTGGCGCTCCGGTTTCCGGCCGGTTCTGTGCATGTGCGGACCCGTGCGGCGCCGCTCCCGTCTCCCGTCTCTAACTGCTGCCTTTTGTTACCCCGACTAGCAGGAGAAAGGCGTGGAGGCCGCCGCCGACGTGTTGCTATGAGGACCGGCCCGGCCCCGCCCGCTGGAGGAAACGGTAAGGTCAGCTGACTGCGCGGTCCGATGGGGATCCGGCCTCGCCGAGGAGCAGACGGAGGGACACTCGGATCCACCTGAGCCCGGATTCTTCTGGATGAATCTGTTTCTGTTTGGAGCCTTGAACTCTGTTCTGTTCTGGAGTTGGACTCGGATCATCAGAACCCGGCGCCGGAGGCGGGACCTTCCAGCAGAGCGGGTTTAACTACCTCAGTGTGGAGGGAGGGAGGGAGGGAGGCGGGATCTAGGCTGCTGCTCCTCTCTAACCGGGCCTCAACAGAACCTTGAACAGAAGAGCTGCTAAAATGACCCTCAGTCTTCCGCTCCAGAACCGACTGGGTCGTCTGGTTCTGAGCGCCCAGAACCAAGCAGAACCTGGCGGTTCGTCAGAGTGATGGAAGCTGACGCTTCCTAAAAACTCAGGACGCCACTTTTCTTTCCCTTCATCTGTGTTGAATGAAACGGGTCGGTACTGGACCGGACCGTCGTTCTGCTGCCGTGGGCCCGGTGCTACAAGTCCAATAATGTTTGATTCTGAGGGCGGTTCCTCCTGATGATCCAATCTGGGTCCCGCTCGGGTTCTGCTGACCCCCAGCAGGTTAGCAGAACCTTTGGAAGAACTCTGGGTCGAAGCAGAACCTTAAAGTTCTGTTTGGACCAGAACTCAGAGCCTGACGCTGATGTGGTCTGAACCTCCTGGAACCAGTTCTGACCCGGTTGAGTTCTGGATCAGCCGAGCCAAACAGAACTGGATCACAGGTGGGAACCGGAGCTGGAACCGCCCTGATGGAAGGTTAACAGTTCTCCACACCCCCCCAGTTCCTCACTGGGTTCTGATTAGGCCCGGTTCGCACGCTGAGGTTCTGGTGGGTGTGAACAGACGGAGCCTGATGATCCAGCAGAACCTCGATTCCCATCAGAACCTCATCTGTTTAAACCCAGTAGCCTCAGGTTCTGGTTCTGCTCTGATGTTCTGTGTTCCACCAGCAGACCTCCCAGCATGCCTGACAGAACCACAGCCTGGGATCTGGACTCTGTTCTGGACCCGGTTCTGGACCCGAGTCCAGATCCGACGCTAACGGCCTCAGAAACGTTCTGCTTTGGGAATATCTGATCCGTAAAAGGTCCGCCGCAGCGGTCCTGGCTCCGTTGGCTCGGATTAAGGAGCCGTCTGTGAGGCGCTGAAAGGCATTCTGGGAGTTGTAGTAGAACACAGCATGTTAGCTTCTCCTTTAAGTGCTTTAAAACAGGAAGCTGTTGCTGGATCTGCTCTGAGCTCCTGCAGAGGAAATGTTTTATACTGTACAGCCGCCTAAACCTAAACTTATTTTTCTAATAAACTCGTTAACCTTCAACCGGCTGCTTTTCTCACTCGATCCTTTAGTTTCACACATTTACAGAAATATGGACTGATTTCAGTTTGAAAGAAGAGTTTAGATTTGATCTTTTAGCAACAAATTCACATCAAATCTTTTTATAAAACAGATTTCTTAAATAAATTTCAAAATGGGAAAAGTACAGTTTAACATATTCCATCCATAACAGTTTTTATCAGACAAAACAATATAAACTTAAACTGATTAAAAGAATATAAATAAAAATTAAAACAGGTTTAGCTAAAGTGAAATAAACTTTAAGGCTTATTGAGGTTTGAAAACTTAAAATCACGTTAGAAGCTTTGAGATTCAGAGAAACTAAAGAATCTGCACCTTTGAATAAAAATAAAAAATCCACATTTTGTCCTGAAAAGTTCATCCTAATTTTACTCCTTTATATTTAAATTAGGAATCACATTTTTAGTTAATAACCAATCATAATAACCACATAAAAACCTTTAAAAAAAAAACACATTCTGCTGATTATAGATCGTTGTGATTAGATTTAAATTTTCAGAAATCTGCAGAGAGATAGATATTATTTATAGTTTTAAAATGAACTGCTTTCATCTTTGATAAAACAGGAAATTAGAAAACCTTTTAAAGGGCAAATTACACATTTTAATCCCTTTCATACCCCTTAATAAATGTTTCCCACATTCAGTAGGTAATGATAGAATACCTACTGGAAATAAAGTAAAAAAAAAAAGGTAAAAAGCTAATTAATAAGTTAATAAGTCTAGTTAATAATTATATTGAGGTTTCTAAACTAAAACCTACGTTCCAGTATCAGCATTAATGCCTCTAAAGTGACGTTGGACCAATAAAATGTGTTTCTTTTCTGTTTTTCATGAATTTCTTCTAGAAGCACTTTTATTTTTCTCAATATATTCGGGCAAATTGGTGTTTCTTGTTATTATGTTGACATTCATAAAAAAATAAAATATCTATATAAAGGTAATAAGGTCTTGGATTAAATCTGGATTTTCAAAGTATTTCACTGAGGCCCTATAAAGGGTTAATTTCTGAAAACACGTTTAAAGAGAAGTTCCTCTTACCTGGGAGAGGGAACATTTTTTATTGATGTTTTATATCATTTTGTTACTGAATTTGACATCCGAAACATTTTATTTATTAGGATAAACTGATAAATCACTTGAACAGAACCCGTCTGGCTACAGGAAGTAGGCGGGAAGTTGTTCCTCATCAGATGAGAGATAAAATTCATCGATCTGCCGGAACGGCTCCTGATTTCTAAAGGGTTCTGGAGAAACGCAGCGAGAACGGATCAGAGGAGAACCGCTCCGGTAAACGGACTCCAGGAGGGCCCAGAACCACAGGGTCAAAGGTCACGATTGAATGAGAAATCAGAGGCCTCCATGGGAGGGATCCAAAACAAGCCCCCGGAACCCCTTTTGACGGATTAGCGATCCGGATCCACCTGCCGGCTAATCCAGACCCAACCTGATTTAAATCATTTATAAATTACTGAATGTTGTCCAGAAACTGTCTAATTTCCCTTGCGCCTCTTCTCCTGTTAATACGGTAAAGCCCTGGGGAGCGTCCGGCTCCAGGCTGCACGTGATCCAAATGAGCCAATGAGCTGTCAGTCTGGGTTGCTGCTGCTGCTACTTTTAGACACAGCAGGCAAACCTGTGGCAAGCCGGGCGATGGGAAAGAAGGAGAAGACCATGAGAAAAAGAGAGCAGAGAAAGTGTGGACTGCTGGAAGAACTGCGGTGAACTGGTGAAAGAAAAGTGAAATGGCGTGCTCAAAGATGACCCTGCACATTTAGAGGATGTTTGGCTCAACCTGCTGCTGTGAAGCAGGATTCTCCACCATGAACAGAATCAACAATAAATCTGGATCCAGGCTCAAAATGAGCTCCTTGATATGTGCTTGAGAATGGCTTAGTCTCCGGTTAAACCCAGGTTTAAAGCCTTGCAGGGCAGCCTAAAGCCCACTGCCAACATTAAGACAGAAAAAAGAAAGAAAATAACAAACCATCAGTTCAGGGGTTTGAGAAAATATGGGAATCAGGAAATTATCTATAAACCAAACTGAACGATTGTTGTTCTCTACTTCAAATAATATTTAGATGTTAAATGGAAAAAGTTTCTTTTTTTTCTTTAAAAATTAAATCTATAACATGGATGCATTAAAAAAAACCTCATTTTATTTGTGTTAAATTCAGTTTAAAGTAACAGATCATTAAAAATGTCTCTGGACCTTTACTGGTTGCTGGTTTTCTTTATTCGGACCTGCTGGTTTCTAATTGGTGACCCCTGACTAACAGAACCAGAGGTTCCCCCTGACAGGCAGCCACAGTGGAGGCGGAGTAATGCTCTGGGCTGCTTCACACCAAAACAAACGATCGTTTAACCGGAAGTGGGGATGTTTGGAATGTGGGTTGCCATGTTGGGGCAGGAATACGCTCTGCTTAGCGGCCATAACTGATGACGTCAGCACTTTACACCTGGCCGCGTCGGTAAAGGTGAAGGAAGCTTCCGGTGTGGAGCGGCGGGTTTATGTGGCGGTCAGTGAACGCAGCACAGCTGATGTTCAGGCAGCTGCAGGAAGCAGGAGAGACTCCATGTTTTAGAGCTCAGTTATCCTGGAAGGAGAAAACAAACCGGATCTTATAAAATATGAAATAAAAACTTCAATCATTTCCCAGAAAGTGAAGAAGGATCAAACATCAGAAGCTCTGCGTCTTTCTGTCGGACCTGGCAACCCGCTGTGGGATTAAAGCGCCCTGCCGGAGAGGAAGTGGCTCCGACCCGGAGAAGTCTCCAACCAGAAGCAAAGTTTGGACTAAAGCTGCAGGAGAACCAGAACCTGGACCCAGAACCCGAACCGGGACCGACTAACAGACCGCTTCCGGATGAACCGGCTTTTATTTCTCAGCCTGGGGCTCTTGGCCCCTGAAGGTCCCGCTTAGAGGCGTTTTTCCGGTGTTTGCTCCGCCGGGATGGCGGCCTGGAGGCGCCGCATGGAGGAGCTGCTGCGCGGCGTGAAGGTGGAGGTCCTGAGGGAGGCAGGCCGGCAGTACCCGCTGACCTGCTGCCTGATGGTGGCGCTGCTGGCGCTCACTGTGCTGCTCAACAGGTGAGGAGGAGGAGGAGGATGAAGGTGGCTGATCCCCTGCAGGGTCACGTGACCCGGTTCTGTTTGGCAGGATCAAAGCAGAACCCGCCATAAAATCTGTTTATGTGGTGAATCTAAAAAAACGAGTTAATCCTTTGATCCTGTTTTATTACACTGCAAAAAATATCAGTCTAAGTAAATAAGTCAATTTTTCTTAAAATTAGTTTCATAGTAATAGTGAACGCAGCACTTTAAGGGGGGGGGGCTGAGATACACTTCATATTATCAGCGTTCTGGTTGCATTGCAGAAATAAGGAATAGTTGGATTAACCACACATGGAAACAGAGTTTTCTGGGGCCCCCAGGAAGTTGGGGCCCCAGGCAGCTGCCTGGTATTTCCTGAGGGTGAATCCCGTCCCTGCAGGTACCTCCACGTCCTGATGGTGTTCTGGTCGCTGCTGGCCGGGATCTTCACCTTCTACTGCTCGCTCAGACCGGACTCGCTGGTTCCCAGCTTCCTGTTCCCCATCAAACCCAGGAACAAGGTGGGACGCTCTCCGCTTCTCCGCCTGCTTCAGAACCTGCGGGTCTTCTGACTGTCTCTGTGTCCCACAGCGCCAGGAAGCCGAGCTCTTCCCTCTGGGCCACAGCTGCGCCGTCTGTGGGAAGATCAGATGCAAACGACACCGGTGAGTCACGGAAGTTTTCGCAGCGCTAAAACTTTGCTGTTCAGGCGGGCCGGGTCAGAACTCTGTAGAACCTCCTGCTGCTCCTCGTTAAACGTCTCCTGATCCCAACATCAGCTTCCCCTTAAAGAGAGTTTCAGGTCCGGACTTTGACTAGGCCGTTCATCTAACCGTCCATTAGACCTCTGGGTATTTAGGATTGTTGTACTAATTTAGCTCCTTCCATCTTCTCTGCTGTCCCATAGCATGATGCTGCCACCACCATGTGGTGTTCCTGATGTCAGCATAGATTTTATTTGGGGGTGTCAGAGTCAGCAGGTTCTCAGGTGTGTAATAACTGTCTGTCTGCTTCAGGCCCACTCTGCTCCTGGAGAACCACCAGCCCTGGTTGGACCTGAAGGTTCCCTCCAAGGTGGACGCCGCGGTGGCGGAGGTAAGGAGCCCGGCTCGGTTCTGATCCCATTCATGCTGATGGCGTTCTCACCTGTCCTGTCTGCAGGTGTTTGAGCTGGCTCTGGAAACGTTTGTGCACCCCTGGTACAGGTGAGAGGTCAAAGGTTCCGGCGTCACGCAGGCAGGTAGGCGGAGCTTCCTTTAACTTCCTGCTCTGCTTTCAGGGACATCACCGAGGATGAAGCCTGTCTGGATGAAGTCAGGATGACTTTTCGCTTCTTTGCATCGGTGCTGATCCGCAGAGCCCAGAAGGTCAGGAAGCATTAGGGGGACAGGGGCCCCGATGATCAGGGGCCACGATGATCAGGGCCGCTGTGAACAGGGGCCAGGGTGAACGGGGGCCGCTGTGAACAGGGGCTGCGATAAACAGGGGCCAGGGTGAACGGGGGCCGCGATAAACACGGGCCAGGTTGAACAGGGGCCGCTGTGAACCGGGGCCAGGGTGAACGGTGGCCGCGGTGAACGGGGCCCAGGGTGAACAGGGCCCAGGGTGAACGGTGGCCGCGGTGAACGGGGTCCAGGGTGAACAGGGCCCAGGGTGAACGGTGGCCGCGGTGAACGGGGTCCAGGGTGAACAGGGGCCAGGGTGAACGGGGCCCAGGGTGAACAGGGGCCAGGGTGAACGGGGGCCGCGGGGAACGGTGGCCGCTGTGAACAGGGGCCAGGGTGAATGGTGGCCGCGGTGAATGGGGGCCAGGGTGAACAGGGGCCAGGGTGAACGGGGGCCGCGGGGAATGGTGGCCGCGGTGAACAGGGGCCAGGGTGAACGGGGGCCGCGGGGAACAGGGGCCATGATGTGGGAGATAATTCTATATTTTGTTTTCTAACCAAAGTTTTCTGCTTGTTTTCAGGTGGATTTCCCGTCTGTGTTTGCAGACAAAGTGATGAAGGTTCTGATGAAGCACATGGAGGTTCTGTCTAAAGCTGCAGCCAAAGGTAAAGAGATCAGAGCTGCTGATCAGTCACAGAGGAAGGTCTGTAATCGGACCCCGCAGGCGTTAACGGGGCCGTTCTTTGGGTTCCTGTGTTCAGTGAAGAACATGGAGGACCTCCAGGAAGCGGCTCTGGAGGAATACGGCGCCGACCTCCACGCCGCGCTGCACAGCCGGAGGGACGAACTGCTGTACCTGAGGAAGCTGACAGAGATGCTCTTCTCCTACGTCATGCCTCCCAAAGCCACCGACTGCCGGTGACGTCTCCAGAACCAGGTACCGAACCCAGACGGACCAGCGAGGTTCTGATCCAGCTTCTGTTCCTGCTCCAGGTCTCTGGCTCTGCTGCTTCGGGAAGTGATGGCCGGATCCGTCCTCCTGCCGACTATGGACTTCATGGCCGACCCGGTAAGTAAAGGAGGCGGACGGGTCCATGCTTCACCTCCACTGTGGCTCAGGGGCCCCTCAGGGCCCCGTTGCAGCACTGCTCTGTCCCTAAATGAACCAGTCCGTGTTCTGGTTCTGGTATCGGACCAGTTTGGACCAGCAGGTCTAGAATCCTGGACTTCCTCTAGATGAGCTGAGGCTCAGAGCTAACAGCTGTTAGCTTAGCTCAGACTGACAGGAAGCGGCGCTCTGGGTCACATGATCCAACCAGAGACGGATCAGAACCTCTGAGGTCACAGAGAAGCTTTCTGCTGTTTTTTATTGACTGCTGTTAAAAAACATGGAAGTTATTAAAAATTAAAGTTTGATTTTATACTAGAGGACAAAATAAAAATAAAAACCCACCTGGAGGCCCGATTCACGTAAATGATGAAGTCATTGTTTGATTGCTTTATTAGTCGGTTTCTATGGTAACCAATCATTTTAACATCTGTTATTCTAAAGATATAAAATGAGGCTTATTTTATGTTGATAATATTTAGCTAAAATTCCGTAAATGTTTGTGCGGCGTGTTTAAAGCGGAGCTGTTGGTTTATCTTTAAACTGATCATCCAGGCGGTGAAGATCTTCCAGGGTTCCTAACATCCACCTCTTCCTGTTTAGGACACCGTCAACCTCATGGTGCTCATCTTCCTGGACAACAACCCGGTAAGCTTAGTGTGTGGATGGCGCCTGGCGCTAAGCTCCTCCCCCTCACGGTAGGACAGATTCATCCAGATGTTCTCCATCTGCAGCCAGAAGAAGCTACAGAGCCTCCGTCTGCGCTGGTTCCCTTCCTGCAGAAATACACCAGCATCAGCAACAAGAAGCCGTCTGTGAGTTTGACCTTCTACCATCAGAGAGGCGGGGTTTAATCTGCTCGCTGAAGCCCCTCCCCCCCTCCCTCCAGGTGCTGAAGCTGGAGCTGAAGGAGATCAGGGAGCAGCAGGATCTCCTCTTCCGGTTCCTGAACTTCCTGAAGCAGGAAGGAGCCGTTCACGTGCTGCAGTTCTGCCTGGCTGTGGGTAAGATCCGGAACACGCCGCCGTACTCCGATCCGCCGGATCTGGGATCCGGTTTAACCTTCAGAACCTCCGTGTTCCAGAGGAGCTGAACGATAAGATCCTGAGTCCGGAGCTGAGCGACTCGGAGCTGCAGCGTCTGCACGGCGAGGTGGTCCACATCTACCAGACCTACTGCCTGGAGGAGAGCATCGACAAGATCAGCTTCGACCCGCTCATCGTGGAGGAGATCCACAACGGTGCCTGAACCTTCCTCCTGCATTAGAAGGAGCTTCAGTCTGGGTCTGAGGTTCTACAGAGATGTTCTGGGTTCAGAACCTTTATTCATCTGAACGCTGCAGGTCCAATAGAGCCGGTTCTGATCAGAACATTTAGATCCTTTATCAGTTAAACATATATTCTTAACTATTATGGGGCTGCAGGAGTTTGACCTACAACTGGAGGGCTGTCGGTTTAAACCCCGCCTCCAGCTTTCACTGCCACTGTGTCCTTGGGCAAGGCATTTATCCCGCATTGCCTAGCGATGGTGGTCAGAGGGAGGCTCCAGTGTAGCTCACCACCATCGGTGTGAATGAGGAGATTTACTAAAACTATTGACGGTCTCCATGGAAACGATGGAGAAACACACCTGGAAAAAACACCCAGAGAGAAAACGATAAAGATTCATTGAAAAGGATCTAAAAAGAAAAAAAAATCTAATTGAAAAATGCATAAAAATATAAATAAAATAAAGTAAAATGAACTGAAGTCAAATAGAAATGCATTCAGACCTAAAGCAGCAGGAGCAGCAGAAACGCCTTCAGTTCTGACGAGCGGCTGAAGCGTCTGCTCCGACTTAGCATGTAAACCTGCTGCCTGAGGTCTGAATGTAGCATTAGACTAAACTTTATTAATCCTGTGGGATTACTCCTTCAGGGAGATTCTGGTTCCAGTAGCTTCCATAGAGCACACAGAGTTAAAGCAAGACGCCATTAAAGATAAAACTACAACAGTAAATATAAAAAGACTGAATATAGAACAAAAAAGCATAAAAAAGTTGTAATATCCTGAAATGTTTCCTTAGATCTATAAATATCTAATATAAGTAAAGAGCTAAGAAAAGCTGACAGGGTCCAGCTTCCAGCCAATCACAGAGCCGGCTGGCCTCCCCAGTTGGTCCAGTCTGGAGCCGTCCTTAATGGAGGTGCTGCTCCCCCAGCACCACAGCGTAGAAGAGGACACTGGAAACCACAGACTGGTAGAACATCTGCAGATGTCCTCAGGACCTCAGTCTCCTCAGGACGTCCATCTGCTCTGTGTCTTCCTGTCCAGTAATCCCAGTGATCCATTTCTAATGAAATATACAGGAAACCAGAGCTTTGGACTGGTTTGGTGCACACAGTGATGCTCAATAATAATAATAAGAAATAAAAAAAGGTTAATAAAATACCAGAAAAAATGATTTAGACTTCCAGAAAAGACTTTAAAAATGATTAAAGTTCTAGAAAAGATGGAAAACTTATTTAAATACTATAAAGATAAAAAAACAAATCAGTGTTTGTTTTTAAATGAATGATTCGCTCTGAGCAGCGGATCCTTCCAGTCGCTGCGCTCCGTGCTGACGTGCTGCTGTGCTCGCTTCCAGTCGCCGCGGCGCCGTACCAGGACGTGGTGAAGCTGCAGAAGATGACCTGCCTGTTTGAGGCGTACGAACACGTCCTCTCTCTGCTGGAGCGAGTTTTCACGCCCATGTTCTGCCACAGCGACGAAGTAAGAAAAACACGCCTCCATCCAGAGGTCACCGCTCTGAGGTCATCAAGCACCTCCGCAAATCAGAACGTCACAAAGAAGGAAACGCGTTTATCCTGAAGCTGCTGGACGGTCCTGGAATGTTCATGGAAAGTTATGGGGAAGGAAAAAGATCCACAGTTTCTACTTCCTATAATTAAAGGTATAGTGGAGGATGTTGATGAATTTATTAAAAGACCCGCCCTCTTTACTTAAAAAAAAAAATGCACAACCCCGTACCCGCTCCCAAGAGGGAACTCCTGCTAATCAATCAATCAATAACTTTTTTATCAACTATAATTTCCATTGTAATCGAGATTTCAGTTTCAGTAAAAACCATCACATACAGGGTGGGGGTGGGGGGGCTGAGGCCATGCGTGCCGCAGAACGCTGCCTTGGTCGCCCATTTCTCCTCATGCACTCTCTCTTTAATAGTGCTGTTAGCATCGCTCATACAAGCTAACTTTCCAAAAGAAGCTTTCCCACTATGTCAGACTCGTTACCAGTAAGAGAAAACGAGGACAATGATGTAAACATATCATTAGAATGATTGACAGCTATGAGGACCACTGATATAGATGATCCACGTCCTCCACTATAGCTTTAACTGATGTCCATCAGTCGCCTCCTGCTGCGTCTCCTGTGGTTATTAACACACTTTTTCCTTCCACTAAACTTTCCATTAACATACGAGGAGAATCCCTCCAGATGAACCAGATTTAGCTAAAAATGTGTTTATTTTATTCCTTCAGTCCCAGTTTGGGTCGGAGGGCTTAAAGTGAACAGTTCTGTTGATCGGATCCGTTCTGGTTCCCAGTACTTCAGACACCTGCTGAAAGGAGCCGAATCTCCAACCAGGAGCTCCAGGATCAACAGGTTGGTTCCAGGATAAAACCCGACCCAGACGCTCGGTTCTGGTTTTTCTGGCATCATTGGTTTTATTTCAGCGTGAGGAGAACAGGTGAGTGTTGGACTCCTTGCAGGCGGCTCCCCGGTTCTAACTCGGTACCACGGACAGAACCTGCTGCTGGTTCTGAAGGTCCAGGAAGCTTCTGTCTCAGCGAGTCCAGCTCTGGTTCTGCTCGGCCCGGCTGAAGGTCCTTCATCTGCGACGCCTCTAACCGCCATTCTGCTGCTTGTTCAGGAACGCTTCCAAACGCGGCGAGCCGTTCGGCATCAGCAGGATCGGCAGCAAGATCAAAGGCGTGTTCAGGAGCACCACGATGGAGGGCGCCCTGCTGCCGCCCGGCGCCGCCGGCGACACGGAGGACGACACGGTGAGCGGCCCGCCTGGCGCCCATTCCCCCTGCTGCAGCAGATGTTCTGCTATCTGAGCCGTCTGTGCAGGTGGAGGAGGCCACCATCGTCATGGAGGACGACGCCCCCGCCGAGCCCACCGCCACGCCGCTCAACCAGAGAAACCTGGCGGCCTGGACCGTCTCCATGCCCTTCATCGACTTCTACGAAGACCCGGTGAAGAGGGAGAAGGTCCCCGTGTTCTGCATCGACGTGGAGAGGAAGGACCGGAAGAACGGTGAGTCGGAACCGGACCTCCGGACCTTCGCCAAGGTTCTTCTTTTCTAACGGATCATCTCTCCTCCTCCAGCCGGTCATGAACCAGAGTCCTGGACGGTTTACAGAAGATACCTGGAGTTCTACGTTCTGGAGTCCAAACTCACAGAGTTCCATGGTGACCATCCAGCAGCAGCATCTCCATCCTTCCACCTGCAGCTTCTGACCTTCTTCCTTTCCTTCAGGAACCTTCTCAGACGCTCAGCTTCCCTCCAAACGCCTCATCGGACCCAAGAACTACGAGTTCCTGGAGTCCAAGCGGGAGGAGTTCGAGGAATATCTGCGGGTACGTCGTCCTTCTGGAGGCGGGCGTCTGGCTGCGGGGCGCAGAACCAGAACCAGAACCAGAACCTGACCCCCAGAACCAGAACCTGACCCGGTTCTCTCTGTGTTTGTGTGTCCAGAGGCTGCTGCTGTACCCGGAGCTCAGTAACAGCCAGCTGCTGGCTGACTTCCTGTCGCCGTTCAGCCTGGAGTCCCAGTTCCTGGATAAGATGCTGCCGGACGTCAACCTGGGTAGGTTCCTGGTCCCCAGGGCTCTATAATGGGGCGGAGTCTAGTTTAGCTTGTTCCTGATCCGGTTTAAACCAGTTATGAGGAGCCCCGCCTCCTCTAACCACGGCGTCCATTTTTATGCAGAAGGTCTGAAAGCTGCTGTTTGATTCTAATTCCAGGAAAAATCTTTAAGTCTGTTCCTGGAAAACTGATGAAGGAGGTGGGTAGAGTCCTTCCTTCCTTCCT
>NW_015152144.1:47588-49046 GCF_000732505.1 Cyprinodon variegatus
CTTCCTCCCTCCCTTGCTTCCTTCTTTCTTTCCTTCCTTCCTTCCTTCCTCCTTTGCTTCCTTCCTTCCTTCCTTCCTCCTTTGCTTCCTTCCTTCCTTCCTTCCTCCTTTGCTTCCTTCCTTCCTCCCTCCCTTCCTTCCTCCCTTGCTTCCTTCCTTCCTCCCTCCCTTGCTTCCTTCCTTCCTTCCTCCTTTCCTTCCTTCCTCCCTCCCTTGCTTCCTTCCTTCCTCCCTTCCTCCCTCCCTTGTTTCCTTGCTTCCTTCGTCCCCCCCCCCTCGTAGACGGGATTCTTCTTCTCCCTTCAGGAAGTGTTTCCTGCTTCCGTTTCCTCCTGTTTCCTTATAAGGACGTTCTCTTCCTGCCAACTGCTTCTGGTTCTGGTTCTGGTTCTGGTTCCGACCCGTAGACGTTTGGTTCTGATTGTTCTGTGTGTGTTTGCAGAAAGGTCAGAACCTGGAGCCTTTCATCCAGTCCTTCTTTAACTCCTGCGAGTCGCCCAAACCCAAACCGAGCCGACCAGAACTCACCGTCCTCAGCCCGACGGCCGAGAACAGGAAGGTAACCGGGTCAGAACCTCCTTCTCCAGGAGGAGCAGAGGTCTCTGCTGGACCAGCAGCCAGGTTTCCATGGCAACTGTCTCCTCTGATGTTCTGATGCTTGTTTCTCACCTGCAGCTGCTCAGCGACCTGTACGGGAACAACGCCAACCGGGTCGACGGGTCGGAGCGGAAACAGAACTCCAACTGCTTCCTGGAGGTGATGGAGGTGGACGGGATGTACGACTACATGATGTATGTTGGTGAGTGAATGTTCCAGAACCTTTCTCTGGGCCCAGAACCTCCCGGTTCCGTCTGCTGGAGGAACCAGAACCTTCCTGGTTTGTTGTTGGCAGCAGGGGGCGCTGTCGCTACAGAAACGGTTCTGATCCGGCTGAGTCAGGCGGGTGTCCTGGGTTCTCACCCCTGGTTCTGGGTTCTCCTCAGGGCGGGTGGTGTTCCGTATGCCGGACTGGCTGCACCACATCCTGGCTGCTGGACGGATCCTGTTCAAGAACACGTTTGAGGCCTACATGGATCAGAACCTGCAGTCCAAGCTGGAGGCCGTGCTGCAGGAGCACCGGCTGCTGTCGCTCATCACGCAGCTCAGAGGTACCAGAACCTTAGAACCCGCTGCTCTCCGGACCGGTTCTGATAGTTCTCCCATCTGTCTGTTGGTCCAGATGCTGTGTTCTGTGAGAACAACCAGGAACGGACGGCAGAGGAGAAACGACTGCGAGCCAAGCAGACGTTTGAGGAGATGATGAAGTATTTACCAGGTCAGAGTCCAGATTCTCTCCTCGGTGCCGACACTGACCTCCAGAACAGGGCAGCAGACACAGAACCATGATGCTGCAGAACCATGATGCTGCAGAACCGCGGCGCTGCAGAACCGCGGCGCTGCAGAACCGCGGCGCTGCAG
>NW_015152144.1:49988-51653 GCF_000732505.1 Cyprinodon variegatus
TTGGTGCTATAGAACCTTGATGCTGTAGAACCGTGGCGCTATGAGCTCTGTGCCGGTACCGGGCCAGTTCGGTGGGTTGGGACAGCGGGAAGCGTTAATCGGGGTGAATCGTTGACAGAAGCTGCGTTTGCTTCCAGACTTGGTGGTGAAGTTGATCGGAGAAGATTCCAGGCAGGAAGGAATGGAGCTGCTGTTCCACGGCATGCAGCAGCCACTTCTCAACAAGCAGGTAACGTTTCCCAGCTGCTCCAGGAAGGAGAAACCGGAACAGAACCACGTTCTATCAGCCGGGTCAGAGATGAATCTCCTTCTCCTCCTCAGATGACCTACGTCCTGCTGGACATCGCCATCCTGGAGCTGTTTCCTGAACTCAACAAGGTAAAGATGCAGCAGGCGCTCAGCCGCACGCACTGAGTAGAAGCTGACGGCTCCTCCCTGAAGGTCCCGCCTCTGACTTAGCCAGCGCTTCAGCGAGGGGTTCCAGTGATCATCAGGGAGAAGTTCTAAAAACACCCAGATCACTTCAGAGAGTTTCCAGAACCAGGTCCAGTTTCCATCCACTCACCATGAGGGTGGAGGTCCGAAAAATTATTCATTTCAATGGTTATTCCAGGCTGGATTAATGAAACCATTAAGAGAAGCTTCCTCTGATCCAAAGTTCTGTAGAACAGATGAAACCAAGAAAGGATCTAGAGACTTTTAAACCATTAAAAACCTGCAGCAACGTTCAGACATGGTGATGGCAGCATCATGCTGTGGGGAACCTGTTCTGAGTGGTCAGTGGTTCCCAGGCTGCTTTCATTGGATTCCAACATCATGTTTCTGGAAGTTCTTCCAGAATGAATCCAGAAGCTGCTTAATAAGAAAACATAAGATGAACTTTATTGATCTGAGAGAGAAATTCACTTTTCACATCGACTGAAAAGTCAAAAAAAGAAAAAGTGCATCAACATGTATGCAGTGGATCAGGAAAAAAAGAAATAAGGCAGAGATTTAAGGTGATTTATTCATAAATGGATTTGGTTTCGTACATTAAAGTGGTTCCAGGTAAAGAACAGTGAGATAAATATAACAGCTGAAGTCTCTTATTTAACAGGATTATTGCACATTTTATTAAATAGGAAACGCACATTATTTATTGCACAAGTTATTGCAGTTATAGTGCAGGGCAGGGTGTATGTAAATATATGAGCCTCTGTGGAACAGAACAGTTTGGAATTGGTACAATAAAAATAAACCAATTAATCCCCAGATATATAATGAGGCTGAATGGTCCCCATGTCCTCCGGCAGTCTAAGACTATAGCAGCATTTATACTATAATAATGTAACTAAACAATGAAGAGAAGCCAGGATAGGAGAGATATGATCTCTCTTTTTCATTTTCATCAGAACTCTGGCTGCAGCATTTTGGATCAGCTGAAGGCTTTTAACTACAGTTTGTGGACTTCCTGATAGTAAAGAATTACAATAGTCCAGCCTTGAAGTAACAAATGCATGGACTAGTTTCTCAGCATCACCCCTGGTCAGGAGATTGCTCATTTTTGCAATATTCCTCAGATGAAAGAAGAAGGTTCTAGAAACCTCTCTGATCTGGGATTTAAATGACAGGTCCTGATCAAAAATAACACCAAGATCTTTTTACTTTATTATCTGAAATCAGTTT
>NW_015152144.1:52492-53781 GCF_000732505.1 Cyprinodon variegatus
GTGGACTTCCTGATAGTAAAGAATTACAATAGTCCAGCCTTGAAGTAACAAATGCATGGACTAGTTTCTCAGCATCACCCCTGGAGAGGAGATTTGTTATTTCTGCAATGTTCCTCAGATGAAAGAAGGAAATTCTAGAAACCTCTTTGATCTGGGATTTAAATGACAGGTCCTGATCAAAAATAACACCAAGATTTTTTACTTTATTATCTGAAATCAGTTTAATCCCATCCAGATGAAGTGTTACTTCAGTTATTTCAGCATAGAAATGCAACAATAAGGACGGCCATTTTTATAAATATTTCTTATTTTAAAAAAAACCCAAACAAACAAAGAGATAACAGAGTCTAGATTCTCCTCACATTGTCCTGATGACCGGCTTGATCACTCATTTCATCCACCTGCCCAGCTCCGCCCAGTTCTCATTAGCGTTCATCTGATCCACCTACTTCAGCCTCTATTTAACCAGCCACCAACCAGCCATCAGAGCCAGATTATTCCTCCAGCGTACCTGAGTGAACTAATGAGCAGGAAATGGATCAGAGAATAAAGTATGAGGAGCATTAAGGGACATGTAGATAAATTCAAACTTGTTCTCTCAGTTACTGTTGGATGTTGGAGAATCAATCCGGTTCCTTTAAATCAGAATCAATCCTGATGAACGGATGGAAAAAACGTGCAGGAAGCAGCGAACATGTCTGCAGTTAGACTGTGGAGAAAACACGATGACTTTAAACCCGGACTGAGCTGACAGCTGCTGTGCTCCTCAGCAGGGTCCGAGGGAGGCCTTCATCGTCTGACCGGGGCGGGTCAGACGGATCGACCTCAGCTCCTCTTCAAAGATCTCCTGCTGACTCTCAGACAACGCTACGTTCCACTTCCTGCTCCACTTCCTGTTCCACTTCCTGCTCCACTTCCTGCTCCAGAACCAATAAACACATATTTATTCTCCCTCCTGCTGTCTGAGTCTGTCTGCTTCTCCGAGGGTTCTGGTTTTAGGTGGAGGTCCGGTCCGGTCCGCTGAGGCAGGAGATCTTCATGGCTGGGAAACCGGAAGCTGGTCGAAACAAGAATCATTCAGATTCTGCTTTTATCTTTCTATAATCATGAAAGGTGGCAGAACGGTCTTCAGTTTATGTTAGAGGCTAATCTATACTAATAAAGATAATAAAATAATATAGAATTCATATTTCATCCATTTTTTATTGAGGTTAGGAGTATAGATGACTCTCTTCTGTCTCCACTCATGATTTTGGAGAAAAACATTAATTCTATTCAGTTTATTTCTA
>NW_015152144.1:54385-56606 GCF_000732505.1 Cyprinodon variegatus
TTTATTATTTCTATTACATGTTTTTGTTTTTTTTTATAAATTTGTATTTTGCTCTTTTTTTTGTGAATAAGAACAGCGAAAACTAACGGATATAAGAGATACAATAAAGATGGTATGGCTGAAGTATAAGTAGTATTATTTAATCTGACATGTATTCTGTTGTACCTGAAAAAATGGTCTTTCTGATGGAAGTGAAACCAGAGTCAGTCCAACCAGCCAATCGCTGCCCGCCTCATGTTCAGCTCGGCCAATCACGTGCCTGCCCGTCATCACCGAGTTTAAAACAGCAGCCAAGTTTTTATTTTTAACTTTATTTAGAAGAAAACTAAAAACAGGAAACCTTTAAATAAACAAATAAAAAAAACGAAACTAAAAAAGGAGAAATAAAATAAGGCTGATTGAAAACAGCTGACAGGAATCCAACATAATGATTTTATAAAGTTTTTATGTTTTATTTCTGCTTGTTTCCTTTTTGATGCTGTTCCAAAAAAAAAAAAAAAACCACAGGATTTTATTTCTACGTTTGAAGATGTTTCGCTTCCCATCCAGGAAGCTTTTATTGGAGGTGGGGGGAGGGAGGGCTGAGGTTACTCCCTCTGCTCCTCCAGCTGAGGCCTCCTGCTCCCAGCAGTGGATCATCTGCCTCCCAGATGGATCTCCTTCTTGTTTTCTGCCGTTTACTTGATATTTAATCAAACTTCCTCTAAATCTGCACACATGGAATAAATTCACAAAAGCCAGTTTCCATCTAAAAACCTGGTGGATCCATCAGCGGCCATTTTATGGTTAAAATAATGTTAAAAGCAGAAGAAAGAAATTATTGACAAAACTTAAAACCCAACTCTAGAGACCTCAATAAAGAAAACCTTAAAGTTCTGTTTTAAAGTGAAAATGAAAAGTTTCCAAAGTCTGAAAGGATCATAGCTACGATGATTTCGACACGTTTCCACTTTAGAAAATACTTCCTAAAAAAAAAGAAAGGAAATCTTCTAGAACAACTGAATGAGGAGATATTAACACTTTGTAAAGCATCTAAAAATAGAGCAGAGGAACCTTGTTTATAGGAGTCAGAGTTTAAGGTTTCACGATGTGGCGAGGAATGGATGAACATATGTGATGCAGACATGGGCAATGTGGAGTCAACAAGTCATCTCCATGTCATGTATTTGTTCTACCCAGCCACTGAAGCAGCTGAGTCCAATCTTCAAGGTGAATTAACCTGTGCAGATTGGACTCACCTGGTTAATTGGCTGGGTAGATTAAATACATGACATGGAGATGACTTGTTGACTCCACATTGCCCATCTCTGATGTGATGCTCAGCAAACCGCCGCCAGCTGCAGGATGTGGAGGGAATTCTGCCGGGAAAACACTGGAAGGTTTTTATAAATTAATTAAATAAATTTACAGAATGACCACGCAGGAGACGGTGAGGGGAGCAGATCAGCCACATTCTTTGGAAATGTTTAGAAGTGCAGGAATACTGGAAGGACAAATAGACTAAACTCAATTGGGAAACGGCCAGAGTCACACTACGATGCTCAGATATTCGTCGAGCACTAGGACCAAGCGGAAAACCAAAGACCACAAGCTCCTGATTGGCCCTCCATCTTTTCTTGTGTGATTGGCTGCCACCGCTGTCACTCATGAGAAGCTCACTTAACAAACACCTGAACTTAAAGGCAGCGTTTTACTTTAACTTGATTTAATCTAAGTTTAGCTTTTCGGTCATTTCAGTATTTATCTTGTAAATTTTCTCTTTTATATATTTCAAACCTTTCATCTGTATTTATTCAGTAAACGCTAAAGAAACGCAGTTATTTTCTTCTATTTTTGTACATCAGAAATAAAAAAGTCAATTATAGAAAAAAAAAAAGAAGTCAAATCTCGCTGTTGGAAAACCAGGAACAGCTTTCCTGGTTACCTGGTTTCTATGACAACAGAGTCTAGCTCAACATTAGGCTCCGACCAGAAAAGATGGCCGTCCTACCCTCAGTTTAGCCTGAGCCAATAGGAAGCTTTCATCAAACATGATTCACCATGGCAACGGCAGGACAGACGGCTCTAAGGCCTCAGTTTGTGGCCACGCCCCCATGGCTCAGGGAATGGAAGGGTGGGCGGAGCTCTTCAAGGAATTCCTCATTGGCTCCTCTGTGGCCTAACGTTGAGCCGTTAAAGGGGCGTGGTTATCTTAAAGTCGTAGGGAAATCATATTAAAATA
>NW_015152144.1:56968-60505 GCF_000732505.1 Cyprinodon variegatus
AAATCCTTTTTTTCTCCTCCTCTTGCATGTTTCCGCTGTCCATAGCGTTCCTTGACAGCGTCGTTTCTAAGTCACCAATTTAGTGCTACTTGGTCCCAATGGAATTTCCCATTGGGAACCTGCTAGCACTAAGATGCTAACTGGTTAGCAACTTAGTGCTACTTGGTCCCAATGGAATTTCCCATTGGGAACCTGCTAGCACTAAGATGCTAACTGGTTAGCAAGATGCTTCCGACAAACCGGCTACAATCAAACTTGCTTGTAAACCTTCCGCTACAACAATCCCGCCCCCTTGATAATCGACCAATCACATTCACTTTATTCACTCGCGTAAAGTCGGGCACCACTGGGAGAATTCGGAAATGCGCCATAACATCCAGGAGAGGTTTGATAAGGAAGAGTCCGAATCACTTATTGTTTTGAGAGCAGGCTGCACGGGAATTTCCCATCAGCCTTGAGTCTTTTCTTGTTGGTTCTACGTGGCGAATCCAATATTCCAAATTTGTTGGGTTTTTCCGCCTTGAAGCGAGCGCTCACATCCAAGATATTATCCCAACTTACCTTTGAGTTCAACCAGTGCAGCCGGCCTGCGTTCAATCGCACCCAGCATACGGCTCAGCTCCCGGTCCTGCTCGTTCAAAGCCTATGTGAGGTCGTCAACCGCTGCCGGCAGCCTGATCAATGGCGCCGACATCCTCTGTAGAAACAGAATCAGGTATCCTCCAAATCCAAACAGGAAAAATCCTGTGAATCCGATTTAAATCAGATCAGCTTCATTTAAAGGTTCTGTTCACAAAGAGCCAATAATCATATTTCAGTGACTCACAAACACCAGCCTGAACATTTGATTAAGATCATTTATTGTTTACAAAAAGTTTTGATTGGAGCTTTAACACAAAGAAGCTGATTGATCAGAGGAAACAAGAAACAATCAGTTGGCATCAACTTCTTTGTCATGTTGGTGCTGAAAAACCAGAAACAGTTGATCAATTGGACTGAGGTGGACAAACTGGTTCTGTTGAAAAGATGAACAACTAGATTTCTTCTGCATAGATCGGAGGACAAGACTGAATAAAAGCAGCTGATGGAGGGACGGAGGAGGAGAATCTAAATGGGCCCAGAACCGAGCCTTGTGGAACCCCACAGGTCAGAGAACTTGCCTGGTTCTGCTTTAAAAGCTCCTTTCTAACTAAAGCCGGCCTTACGCCGTGCGATACTTTCAATCGTTGCCCGCAGCTGCAGCTCAAACTGCACGACGAAACCGCAGAGTTTAAAAGTTCAAAAGTCACGATGTTTGTTCTAACACTGTGCGACCCGATGCTCTGATGCGATCTTAAGATGGCTGTACGGGGTGTAGCAAAGGTCTTTAGTCGCAGAGTGTGAGCAGGTAGATCGCATCAGAGCGTCGGGTCGCACAGCGTGAGAACAAACATCGTGAGCTGGGAACTTTTAAACCCTGCGGTTTTGTCGTACAGTGTGAGCTGTAGCTGCGTGCAACGATTAAAAACATCGCAGTGTATGTCCAGCTTTCAGTGGTCCAATGAAGAAGCAATTATTCAAGAC
Source organism: Cyprinodon variegatus (assembly GCF_000732505.1). Taxonomy (NCBI): domain Eukaryota; kingdom Metazoa; phylum Chordata; class Actinopteri; order Cyprinodontiformes; family Cyprinodontidae; genus Cyprinodon; species Cyprinodon variegatus. The sequence continues at coordinate 58,532 of NW_015152144.1, forward strand.
ACCATGGGGGGGCGCTGAGGGACGGTTCCACTTTGGAGACAAAATTACAATAATTGATTCTCAGTGAAAAGACCTTCAGAAACCCAGAAGAACTTCAGAACAAAGAGCTTCAGAGGTTCTGGGAACTGGTGCACTTCATGAGGATCCCAGCCAGGAAGGAGGGTGAGGTTCACCAGGAGCTACGCTAAGCTGAGGTACGAGTGCCTCGTCCGCCTTGCTCCGCTGAGGGGAACCTGCTTCTGGTTCGGCCCACGGACCCAGATTCTTCAGAGAGCAGAAACATTTCTGGACTTAAGCCAGAGCAGAACCCATAAAAACATTAAAGTTCTTTGTTTTCGTCTGAGGGAGAATCTATTGAGAGGAGGGAAGTGATCCATAACATCCGGATCTTCATATCTAACTGGATCCATGGTGGAACTGGATCACTTTGGGTTCAGAAACCAAGTGGACCTAAAGTGTCCACCTCCCTGCTAACGTTTCAAGCTGCAGGAATCGGCTTCTGTCACAGATCCACCACAACCTGCAAACAAACCTACAGGGAAGCATGGAATGGCGGCATCATGCTGTGTGGAACACAGTGCCAGAAAGAACTAAGATTCTTCTTCTGTGGTGGATTCAGTTCTGACCCAAAACCCTCCAGACCAGGGTGCGTTCCTGAGAAACATCTCAGCTTTTGGGTCAGAACTCTTTATTTCGTTCCCTCAAAGGTTTTCACACCCATAAAACGATACAATTTGGCCAAAACAAAACCAGAAAGGATTCTGGTTTTACCAAGTTAAGCCTGTTTGGTCCATTTGGATCAGAACCAAGTGTGAACAGACGATGCGGCTTTAAAATAACTGCAGGGACAGGAAGCAGGAACATCTAACGTGTCTCCAGGAAGCTGCGCCTCCTACTGGTGGGAGGAGTTTAATTTAAGCTGCGTTAATCAGAGATGCCCCTAGTGGTTATGAGAGGTAGTGCACCGCCTGTTTCCCTCACAGGAAACGTTTGGAAGGTTGGAAACAGAAAACAGGATCACATCAGTTCTGACTGAATGCCACATGTAGAACCCAAAGTGGATCGGTTCTGGTTGGGTTCTGATTGGAGCTCCAGAGGCTCCCTCACCAGCTCCATATCGACTGCAGTAAAACCAGTGAAACCAGTGAGAAGAGCGGGAGCTGGAGTCTACGGGCCGAGTTGTAGACCTTGATGCGTCCCTCCAGAGACGGATAAACCCGCCCCCTCCCTGTGATGTAACTCGACACCACGGAAATGTCCAAATCACCTGAAAGAACCAACAGAAGCGGGTCAGCAGAGGCGGTCCGAACCGGTTCACCCAGTGGGAGTGGGCGGGGTTCTCACCGCTGCTGTGCTTCTTCATCTCGTTCTGGATGACGACGAACCCGTCTCCGCCCGTCACCAGGTAGGACGGCAGAACCACGGTGTAGAGGCCGTCGTCCTGGACCGGCTCGTACTGCGGGACCCGACACCTGGTGCACAGGATGCTGAGGCTCCTCACACGATTTCCTACTGGTTTGGAGACGTCAAACTCCACGTGGATTCCTGGAGCAGGACACAGAACCAGTTAAAGTCCAGTTAAACCAGTACATAGAATCCCACTAAACCAGAATTAAAGGTTGGAGCTGCTGTCCAGCAGGAGAAGAACCACCTGACTGTTCCCAACATTCCCATTATTCCCATCCTCCTTCCTGTTCCTGCTTTAGACCACCAGAACACCTCTGAAGGTGGTCTGAGAAATGCCCATCAGCCTGGTTCCATCACCTCACCAGCTGGAACGCTGTGTTTGGAAAAGCAAACCGGAAGCTGAAAGATTTCCTGACAGCAGAGGAGCTACGGTGGCTGAGGAGGACTACAAACATGGATCAATCCATGATGGATGACAGATGGCGGCCATGTTGGATGACAGACGACGTCCATGATGGATGACAGACGGCGGCCATGTTTGATGACACACTGCAGCCATGATGTATG
>NW_015152144.1:61463-64619 GCF_000732505.1 Cyprinodon variegatus
CAGTCGGCGGCCATGTTGGATGACACACTGCAGCCATGATGTATGGCAGTCGGCGGCCATGTTGGATGACACACTGCAGCCATGATGTATGGCAGACGGCAGGCATGTTGCATGACAGGTGGCGGCCATGTTGCATGACAGGAGGCGGCCATGTTGAATGAAACGCTGCAGCAATGATGGAGGCCAGGGATGGACAGTGCATGGTCGCCATGTTAGTTTCCCCATCTCTGAGTCGGGGGCCGCCCAAACACAGTTGACCTTCTGCTCTCACATCCGTCTTCACCCACCTTGTTCATCAGAACATTCAGGTCCAGTTTCTGCAGAACCATTCAGGCTCGTGTCTTTCTGATTGGACAGAAACCCATCAGTCTTCCAGCAGAGGGACGAATGGAGATGAAAATCTGCTCATGAAAGGAGGCTTAATCCAAAAGGTTCTGAATATGTTCCTGGGTCAGAACCACCATCACACAGCAAGCAGAACATCTGAGACAACCTGAACTCTGACAGCAGGAGAAGGAATCTGACATAAAACTACTTCCTGTGTCCCGTTTCAATGACGGTTTTGTCTGAGGTATGGAGGTCCAAACAGGATCTTATTAAATTACTTTCAGTGGGAAGTTCTGGTACCACGGGTCTGTCCTGAGACAGCAGAGGAGCAGCAGTACCTGACACCTGCAGGAACTCTCCAGAATTGGTTCCGTATCTCCTGACGGCGTACTCAAAGGTCTTCCTCAGCGTGGAACCGCTCAGCTCCACCAGATCAAAGGTTCCTCCAAAAGGCAGAACCGACAGCAGGTCTTCCATGGTGATGGACCCTGCAGAGCAACAGAACCTCCTGACAAACCGCCTTCATCCCACCATCCCGCCCTCTTTGCGTCGATCCTGCTACCATTGTAGGTCCGCTCATCGATGGAGCTCCGAATGCCGCCGCCGTTCATGATGCAGGCGCTGACGTGGTTCCACTGCTCGTCATTGAAGAGCCTGATGTAGTTGTCCACCTGAGGAAACAGAGACCGGAGTCAGTTTGAGGATCCTTCCAGGATCTGGTGCTTCGGATCCGGATCCCCACCATGGCGTCGCAGATCAGGTTTCCCAGGTTACATTCCTGGGAGCGGCATGCCGCATTGGAGCCATTCAGGAAGACCAGAGTCCTTCCCACCACCGCCGCCGTGTAATTGGCCAGGTTCTTCTTCCACTTATCCACCTCGGCCAGAATCTGTGGATCTGAGGGGCAGAGAGAGGAGCTGGTCTCAGAATCACTGCAATCAGAACATCTGAACCAGGAAGTAAAACAAATAAAAGTCCTGATCCCCACCCTGTGGAATGCTGCTGTCCAGCAGGATTGGGTTTCCGGAATGTTCCACCACCTCGCCGAGATCGTTGAAGGTCACTTTGAGGAAACCCAGATATTTTCCAAAGGCGTAGGCCTGAACCACGGGGACCTTCCTCCCGTCCTCCGACGTCTCCATGAACGGATAATCTCCGGCTTTGGTCTCGATGGACGGAGGCTCTCCTGGGGAACAAAAACAAGAACATCCGTGAGAAAATCGACGGGACAAACAATCGCCGCCTGGAACGAAGCATTCACACCAGTGGCCGGAAAAAGTGAAGCCACCAGCCGCCATCTTGGTACTCCACTCCCATGGAGACACTCAGTAACGACGCGCATCGTTATTCGATGCTGTAGCGCATAGAATGTTTCCCTTGCAACCGGTCTAACTAGGGAGTACCAATATGGCGGCCGGTGGCTTCACTTCAACCCCGTACTACCAACAAACAATCAGGAATCCAGGGAATAAATAGAGATCAGTGTTTGGGAGCAGAAACAGGAAGTGGAGCCAACAGAGGAAATCTGAAACATATTGGGAACCAAACTGTGGCGGCAGCATCATGCTGTGGGACAGGAAGCTGTCCAGATAGGCGGAGCTAAATCAGAACCTTTTCCTGTTTTATTGCTGCTAAGGCGGCTCTACGTAACGCCCTCAGAATCGACCCGGTCCAGCGGTTCTATCGGGTCCCCGGTCCAGCGGTTCTATCGGGTCAGTGGTTCAGTTACGGTCGGATGGAGGCGCCACTTCCTGCCAGCTTCAGGTTTGATGGTTTTTATGCTGCTTAGTTTTGGCATCTCTTGGTTTTATTTTGGTTTTGTTCTTAATGATGTTCTCTGTTGGTCTTTGGTTCATAAATAAAAACATTGGAAATCTTTGAACTTTTTCTGTTTATCAAAAGGAAAAAACAAACTGAAATCCTCCAAATTCAGAACCGTTTGACTGGTGGAGTTTTAGTAAAATCTTATCAGAACCAGGAAGTTTCCCACTAGCTGTTTATGGGTCGGACATGAATGAAAGCACAGACTGAAGGAATGGAAATGAGGTTCCTGTTAAAGTTTAACCAGAGGAAAGAGGAACAAAGGCTCCTTCATCTCTGCAAAGCCCGGAAACAGAACCGGACCTCAGTCCAAACCCGCTTCTCTTCATTCAAAAGAAGAGTTTTAGAAAAGGCAGATTTATTACAATGAAACGGCACAGAGCTCTGCAGGAAACAGTCATAAAACTAAATCCTGCTGATCCCAGCTTCAGTGAGTCCAAACCGACCCGTCTTCTGCGAGGACACGTGTCCAACTATGTTTCCATGCTCAGCAGCGGATCTCTCAGCGGAGTTCCCAGTTAGTCCTGCTGGGTCCCCCAGTAACCGGACCTGGAAGCCAGAGCCGGCTGGGGATGAAGTGTTTCAGGCCCACAGGTCCAGCGTTCTGGGTCCGGTTCTGATCCATTCCTGCGGCCACCAGACACCAGCTGCATGTTTAAACACATCCAGATGTTCTGAACCGTTTGCTAATGTTGGATCTGCAGAACATTTCCAGCAAGCTCATTATAGTTTAGACTATTTCTTCCCAGAGTTCAGCCTGGCCTCATCAGAGCCATGAGCCGTCACCCAGCCGCAGGGCTCCGCCCACAACATGAGGAACACCGTCTGCCGAAGGCACCAAGAAGCTGAGCTTATTAAAAACCTGAATATAGAAGCTGATTATCGTTATGATATCATAAAAAATAACCTGTTAAAGCAAGTTATTAGATACCAGCAATGAAATGTCTAATCAGGTCTAACTTTCCCACAAGTTAGTTACATTAATCTGGATATTTCTCTGTGTGTGAT
>NW_015152144.1:65559-68173 GCF_000732505.1 Cyprinodon variegatus
GTTGGTTCCACAGGAGAGGAGCCTGAGAACTAAAAGATCTGCCTCCCATTCTACTTTTAGAAATTCTAGGAACCACTAGTAAACCTTCAGATTGAGAGCGAAGTGCTCTGTTAGGAACATAGCCTAACAGAGCTCCTAGCTTCCTCTTGCTTAGAGTTGCCAACCGTCCCTCGAAAAACTGAATCATTCCATATTTAGTGGTCGCTTTGTCCCGTATTACTTGGGGAGGAAAGAAAATAGTCAGTAAAAAGCTAATAGAAAATGAAGCACATTAGATAGAAAACTTACGGTAAACTTGTTCCCGCCCCTATCCTCATTGTGACCAATGAGCTGACAGCATGAATTAACGAGCCAGAATCCCTTCATCCTCATAATGATTTTTTCCAACTGTAGCCTTCAGTCATTGCATTTAAGGAACAAACATGTTTACAAGTTTGCACAACTTTGCTGTTGCACCAAAATGTGCACTATTTATTTATTTATTGTTTTATATTCATTTTTACAGTTTGAAGTTAAGCAGGAAGGCTTATATTTAAGATACTTATCTAAATCAGCAAAGTTTGTTATTTTGTATCAAAGTGAATTTCTGGATAATAATTTGTTTTCCATGTTTTCATTTCATTTCATGGATGATTTGAGTCAAATAGTAAAAAAATAATTTCACACACAAAGGGGGGCTGAAACACATTTCCACGGGGGAGGGGTGAAGGTAATGAGGTCAGCTGGCACGCACAGGAGGTTCCCTTTTATTTTCAGGGAGTTGCCACCGAACTCTTAGTGCAACGCAGCAATCATGACTTGACACGTCGAAGCTGAATAGAGTCAGAATTGAAGCCTGACTTTTCTGAGCAAGTTTTAGTAAAACCCCTGAGGGTGAAGCCAGAGAGAGGGAGAGAAACAAACACAAAAACAAAGCGGGGTTTGGTTTCCCACGGCGTCGCCCACAACCGAAGCCACAGTAAACCTCACAGACATGAAAATGATCGACGCTGAAGAGAGAAACCATCCCGGGTTCAGCAAACGGTGGATGATTGACACGTTCCAGGACTTCCATTCAGTTCCGTTTATTTACAGCCACAGCAAAGGTCATTTAAGGTCAGTTTCTATCAGATCATCCAATCATATTAAAGGCTTCGATAAAGAAATGAAAGCTTATTGCATCACCATGGTTTCATCATTTAATCAGAGGATCCAGTTTATCCTTTTAGAACCAGATCCCAGCAGAGATGATTTTCCTTCTTCAGCCTCATGGAGGTCAGGATGCGGCTGCATACGGTTAAAGCACAGGAAATGATCAGCAGCATGGAGTTCTCTGATTGGCCGGCTGATTAGACATCCCCCAGACTCTTCTCCTGATTGGCTGATTGGCTCATGAAGTCTCTACAGATCTATTTCCAGGTCCAGCCCCCCCCCTTTCAGAGGGGCGACCCCCATTCCACAGGGGGGGACCCGTTCATCCGTTTCTATTTGCATGTTTTCTAAGCTAAAACCAGGCTTTGTTGGGCTGCTGGATTAAACCTGGAACTAAACGCTATTTCTGACATTTTGGATTGAAAAATCTTCCTGGATGGAAGAGAAACGTCTTCAGACTCGTAAACAAAGTCCAGAGGATTGATTTTAACTTTTTAGGACTGACTCTGACCTGGATGACTGAGAAGCTTCAGCAGCACGTTTTGACTTTTGCTGCATTGGTGAAAAGTCAACGTGTGATTGTGTGAAAGTGAAGGGCGGTTAGGGAAGTGAGGAAAAGTGAAGCACATGCTGGGATCCACAGACTGGACTTCCTGTTCTGGTCCAGTTCCTTCAGCTACTTTCTGAACTTTAAACTCATTAAACATTTAAGTCGCTCAGATGAGATTTTTGACATTAAAAACATTCCCTGCTTTTCTATTTTAGGAAGTATGGACTTTGACTAGGCCATTTCAATGCACCACTTTTATTGTGGCCATCTTGCATCATGTTCCTGTGATGACCCGGACCGGACTGACTCCTTCCGGTGAACAGAGGACATCCTGGTCCCCTCAGTGACTGCAGGCCCCCATCATCAGTCCTCCAGCACCGTGCTTCGGCCCCTCCTAGCAGCGAATGTCTAACCTGCTTTCTGAGGCCTGCAGTCTGAAATGTGCTGAAAGCAGAAGCGATCTTCTCTGCAGGACACCCAGGCTGATGCTGAACAGCTCCATCAGGGATCTGCTCCCACTGCGTTTAACCACGGCGAAGTTAAAGTCCAACTCGCCGGGCGGTCTGGAATTCTTTGCTGTCAGCTCTGAAGGGCAGAAAGTGATAAAGCGTCTCTGCAGACCTGGAAGCTCTCTCTGTGGTCTGTGGTCCAAACCAGAATCTGGCTTCCTGAACATTTCTGAGCAGTTTCAGTCCAACACAGCAGAGAGATATTGACTGGAGTCACAACCTGTTTACTGCTGAGCAGGAAGAAGAGTTTCATTAGAATCAAAGATGCTGGAGGTTCAACAGGAAGGAACCAGGCTGCTGGTTCTGCTGGGATTACTGGATCTAATGGAGGATCTCAGCGGTTAGAGCTCTGGGCAGGGGCAGATACAGGGAATGTGGGGCCCTAGGCAGAGACAGGCAGGGCCCCTCTGAATGGAGAAGACAT
>NW_015152144.1:70867-72926 GCF_000732505.1 Cyprinodon variegatus
CCAAGGGGATGAGTTAAAGGCTAAGAGTTCATTTCGTTGCTGTGTACTTCGGACAATGAGGTAAAAATAAAGTTGAATTCTCTTCTGAATCAAAGAGGTTTTATTTCTACTGATGTCTGAGTCTGTTAAATAATTCCTGCCTGTTGGGGTTACGGTCTAAACGAATGTCTTCCCAAGCAGTTTATCTTTCTAGGACACTTTTTCTGTCAGGATGTACAGTTATGTTCATTATGAACATCAGAGAATGAGTCTGGGAACCAAATGAGAGCATTCAGACTGACGTGGTTGAATTAACAGCAAGCAATCTCTCCTGGAGCATCAGGAATGGTATTATTTACATAAGGCTGGAGGCGTTGATGTCTCCACATTTGCAAATGTGTATGATGTAATGATGTAATGATGTAATGATGTAATGATGTAATGATGTGGCAGACTTCATGGAGAAGCGCTGCCTTTAGCTGCGCCTTGATGCGCATCAACCACAGGCTTTGCATGTAAAGCAGCTCTTAAAGCTCGTTGGACGTGACCGTAGCCTTACCCTAAGCTGCTTCTCTGTAATTGAAGATTACAATTTTTGTCAAAATCTGTTGTCCTGTCTCCTCGTTATTCAATGCTTTAACTCTTTTTCCTGAGGGATGTCTTCCCAGGAAAACAACCAGAGAGCTTCAAGCTAGAAACAAAAACATGTCCTTTTAAAACAGTAAATGAAGTTTGAACATTTTTTAAACCTCCTGCATCACAATAAGGTCATAAAGTACCTGTGTAAAGGAAGGTGTTGGTGTGTCCCCCGATGACGACGTCGACCCCCCGAACCTTCCTGGCAATGAGCCGATCCACAGCAAAGCCTGAGTGACCCAGAGCGATGATCTTATTGACCCCCAGCTGCTGAAGTTTGTCCACCACCGGCTGTAGGGCGCTGACCTCATCCAGGAACTGCAGGTGAGGTCCTGATCAGAGAGACAGGTGAGAAGGTCAGACGCCATCATTTAGAAAGGGGGGGGGGGGTGAAGGAAAACATCACTGGCAGGTTGGGCCAAGTGGATGGATGGATGGATGGATGAAGGATGGATGATGGATGGATGGATGGTGGATGGATGGATGGATGGATGGATGTAGATCAGTCTCCTACCGGGTCTGGACAGAGCAGGCGTGTCCCGGGACGTGTATCCCACCACTCCGACCTTTTGACCTTCGACCTCAAAGATCTTGTAGGGTGAATAAGTGAGGCCGAAGGTGGAGGCCAGGGTGCTGTCGGCTCTGATGTTGGCGCTGAGGACGGGACACTGGATGTCCTGCAGGAACGGCGTCATGAGTCCTTCTACTCCGTTATCAAACTCGTGGTTCCCGAAAACCTGAAAAACAAGCAGAGAAGATGAGATGTGGCGAAACAGGAAGCTCGATAAAACCACACGCTTCCTGGAAGATAATCTGTGGTCATCTGCAGGAAGTTAGACTGCTCGTTTCCAAGGAAACCTGCAGCGGTTCAGAGATACGGAGCTCCAGTTCAGCCACCAGCATCGTTCCACCCAGACGGAAACACATCATTCAGACGGATTAATCTCTTCCTGATTCTGGAATCTCTGCATGTCGGAGCGTCCGGATGATCCTGATTATGCTTTCCTGGAAATTCACATCCAGTTTGGAACATTTTCAAAGTTTGAGGGAGGATTTTAAGTTTCTGGTCCATCCAGAACCAGGAGAAAACTTCCCGTCCCAGACCAGCACAGAGGCCATTAAAGTATTCCCATCCTGTTTCAAAACCTGAAAAGTGCGGCCTGCTTTTAGGACCATTCTCTGACTGCAGGTCCAGACTGCAGCGCTTTGTCTAAACCAGCTTTGAACACCTTCAGACTTTTTCCACTTTCTCCTTCGTAGACGAACCAGATGCAGAACATGGGGGTTGCTGTAGATTCTGGGTCGGCCTTTAACTAGGCCGTTTTAACTAGGCCGTCCTAACTAGGCCGTCCTTACTAGGCCGTCCTAACTAGGCCGTCCTTACTAGGCCGTCCTAACTAGGCCGTCCTTACTAGGCCGTCCTAACTAGGCCGTCCTAACTAGG
>NW_015152144.1:74150-76218 GCF_000732505.1 Cyprinodon variegatus
GCTGGATGTTCAGGGTGGTTCTGCTGCTGGAGGGTGAACCTCCATCTCAGAAGATTCTCCTGGATTTAGCTCCATCCCATTAACTCTGACCAGCTTCCACATCCCACAGCCTGATGCTGCCATCACCATACCTACCATTAGAGGTGAAGACGGCAGAGTCCTTCTGTCTGATGCTTTGAATCAGACTGATATAATAATAACTGATCTCATACATTTCCACCATCAGACACCGACCACAGCGCTGACATTGCTTCTCTGCTTTCAGTTACACAACCCTGAGCTGCAGCATCATCATCATCATCATCATCATCCTCATGACCAAAGTTACACCACATGACCCCCCCCCCCTCCTGAAACAAGAATAGCAACTATGCATAAATAAACATTGATGATTCATATCAAATGTGGTCTGAATATTTAGATTTCTCTTGTTTCATATATTTAGTTTTATTTATCCAATGAAAAATGTTTTTTTTTTCAGTCTGTTTCATCTGCAAGGCCACAAAATGTCAGAGTGGGAAGTGTTTTGCATCCAAGGATTAATTAATCCTTAACGAGCCAAAGAATTGTTAATTGTGAGTAAAATGTGTTTTTACTCTGAAACAACCTTCCTCACTTTTTCCTCATTATAAGCAGAGAAGCTCCGCCCAGATCAGAACAGCGCTGATTACTGATTACTGATTGCTGCTCCATAAGAGCCGCATCATCAGATGTTCTCTCTTTGCAAAGATACAAAAATAAAATCTCCGTTTATTTAACTGGGGTGAATGGTTGAATACTTTTTTCCAACTACACAAACCAGTTTAACTTCTCCAACCGACACCAATAAACCTAAAATGACCAATATTGGTTTAGATATTAATATTATACATATTTTAAAAAAGAAATCAAGTTTGATGTTCTGTTTGAAGGAATCAAAAAGAAGGAATCCATGAATGAAACTAAAAGAAAAAGTGAATAAAAAAAAAAGAGGTTTGGTAGAAAGATTCCTAAATTCTGAAATGCAATTTTTCCTTTTTATTTTCAAAGTTGTTTTTCCATATTTATTTATTATATTTCTTAATAGATTTTATATTTTCTGTTTTTATTTCTCTAATTTCTCTTTTCAAATTGTGTTTATTTGATGACGTTATGGGGGCGGGCTTTCCTCTGGATTGACGCGTTTCTATTGGTCTGCTGGACGTTAGCAGCAACATGCTTATTGGTCACCGAGCCGTTTGCATTGAGCTGCAATGATCTATGAAACCTGATCGTTAAAGTTTGCAATGCACAACATGCTAAATGAGAAGAGAATTTAAAAAATATAGCACCTGTTTAAAAAATGCTCTGTTAAAGAAAATGGAATTTAAAAGAATGTAAGCTGTGAAAAAAATAGAAAAACTAAATGTAAGAAAACAGCATTTCTCTCAAAACCCTTTGATTACATCATATTTTTCACATTTCAGTTTACAATAGTTCTTCGTTTGCAACAATAATGGAGCAGAATTCACTCCATATGTTTCTGCAGAAGCTTTATGTTAATCAGCATTTCTAAAACCAAAACCCACACAAGCCTGATCTGATTGGCAGGAGACATGAACCCGACCGCAGAGATGCAGCAGGGCTCCTGGACAGGAGGTAAATAAAAGGTGAAGATGCTGCTTTGTCCCAAAGACGACCTCAGAGCGTCAGATGAAAAACTAAACAGCAATTAGAGACAATCAGGCCGAATCAGCTGAAGGGAAACAGCAACATTAACCCAGTGATGAAGGTTCTACAGTTAGGAACCAACCTGAGGAAGTTTCTGCATGATAAACATGGAGGACAGGAGAGCGGAGACGGTCGCAGAACGGATGTTACAACATGTTTCCCTCTAATCAGGCAGTGATGAAAAACTGCCTGAAAGTTTTTGCTTCTGTAAAACTGTCATTGGGGATTTAAGTCAAAGTTAAACTGATAAAACTAACGGTGAACTTAGTGGAAGCAGAGCTCTACACTAATACACCAGAACAGGGACGGATTCAGGACATTTGGGGCCGGGGGCCTCTGAACTAAGAAGACAACGCATAGAACAGCCCCATTCTCCAGA
>NW_015152144.1:78366-82447 GCF_000732505.1 Cyprinodon variegatus
TCTTTGCATAGGGCCCCACATTTCCTAAATCTGCACCTGCTAAATACTGTATAAAAATAAACATAAATTTAAATAGAAATGTCTGTTCTTTATCAGCCTCCACACAACAAAACCAAAAGTGTTGAATTTCCAGTGAGGTTTGTTAACACTCCTGCATTCATGAACAGATAGATAGTTTTACGCGTTGCTGTGTACGGTTAGTGTGTCCCAATAGTTATAGGAGCTAGGGGGAAGCGCCCTCCAACCCTTAAAATGATCCCTTCAGACCGCGTGAGGTCGGGAGCTGGCTTCGGAACGGCGTGCCTTCCCAGAACTCATTCAGGGAAAGAAAAATGGCGTCCGGCTGCTTAGAAGAACGCCAGAAATACTGTTGGAAGTTAAATTTTTCCTACTCAGGGTAAACAAATCAGCAGAATTCCTCCCACTGAGCCAACCTATCCAACTCTTATCTCTCAGACTGCCTCGAACCTCCTCCCTGCTCATGATGAACAGGTTCGTCCTGCAGCTGGGGGGGGGGGTCATGGGGTCACATACCAGTGTAGCTGTTGTGTCCTTGGTGAGACATCTGACTCGTACTGATGGCGTTCAGAGGAGGCGGTGGCGGCTGTCCTGCTGTCAGCACGGGCAGCTGGTGATACTGGGTTAACCTTCCACATCTAGCAGGAATGTGGGGGGGGGAACTGGGAATTTCAGCTATAAAAAGAGAAATCCCACGGCGTTCCTCACAGAGGGAACTTTCTAACACTTTTATAGGTGTTATTTTAACTGGACGCTTTAAAAGCAGTTGACCCCCCCAGGAGTTCAATGAACGCCTCCTGATTTGCTTTGCAGCAGATTTTCTTCATAATTGAACTTTATTGAACTCCCTCTCTGCATTTAACCCCTCCCCTTGGGGAGCATTGGGCTGCCATTGCGCGGCGCCCAGGGAGCAGAGGGGGGTTTAGGGTCTTGCTCAGGGACCCAGAGTGCAGGCTACCTGTATAAGTTGAGCAGAAGTGGAACATTGATGTGATCCAGCTTCTCCTGCAGACTCTAATCCATGTTTCCTCCACTGAAAGCAGAAGTTCATCATCACCGCTTTAACAGAATCAGTTTCCTACCATCGCATCATATCTCAGCCTGTTCATGAAGTGCGCCGCCTCGGCTCCCTTATAGTAGCTGAACCACACGGTCCCCTGGAACTGGTCTCCAGCGTCCAGCAGCAGAACGTTCTTCTCTTTGCTCCGGATCCGTTGGATCATCGTGGCTCTCCTCGCCACGCCGCCGAAGCATTCCCCCGCGTTGCCGCTGCATTTACCGGAGTAGACGCTGGTCTCCTCCACGCGCGCGTGCACGTCGTTGGTGTGGAGGAGAACCAGGTTCAGGTCGGCCGCGGCCGGGCCGAGCAGGAGGGCGAGGAGAAGGAGGAGGTCGGTCCGCTCCATCTGCGCGCTGTGCGTAAAGTAGGTCTGCTGCTGCTGTTGCTGCGCTCAGACTGCCTCCAACCTCCTCCCTCCCTCTGGGTGTGTGTGTGTGTGTGTGTGTGTATGGGGGGGGGGGTGCTCTGAGCAGCTGAAAGGCCATTTTGAAGGAGTAACTATAATCTTTAACTGTAAAATAAGCAGAAATCAGAAGGGAGTCTCCCAGGGCTGTGTCCTCCACCCACTGTGATTCAGTCCACTGGAGACCAAAGACCACAACATGTCTACGGGTCCGAATCTTCTCGTCCTTCTGGATCCGAGTTAGAGGTTAGAACCCAGACGGAACATAACAGAGAGTCTGGCTCCTCTTCATCTGAATAGAAATGTTTTGACCACAGCGCCTCTCACTTCCTGTAATTAGCTTTGAATGTGCCAGTTTTCGGGCGGTGCTGTCGAAAAAAGGCCTCCCTCTGTGCCCAGGGACCAAAACATGTTGTGTCTGTCTGATGAGGCACAGTTAGGAAATGGAACCAGAGCAGAGGAAGAAGCTGAAACCACAGAGCTGCACCGTGAGGAACCTTCCGGCCTCCATGAGCTCCTCAGCTCCATTCACACTTTAGAAGCAGCATCTTCACCTCAAAAGATGGGATTAAAGGTTCAGCTGAAGTCTGCTTCTAAAGTCTGGCTTATTTTCGGTGACATCACGTCATCGCATCATCGCCAGCAGCTGGAAAGTTTGAATCAGACAGGAAGAAGAAGAGGAAGCTTTGTTTTAGCGCCCTTTAGGATCATGGTGCAGGGTTCTCCCCCCAGACTCGTCTCGCCCATGAACGCAGGTCGCAGCAACGTGTCATTTCCCTCCATAAATCAGTAGTGAGTCGGCAGAAGAAGCGCCCACTGGTCCTCTGATGTGGTTCTGGGAGGCATCTGTAAAATGTAACGCAGGACAGATTGAACAATCCTGTCTGTGGACAGAAAAGCAGTGAGTCAGAGAGGAACCTGTGAGATTCTGCAGGAATCAGATGGAAGAAAGCAGCTCATCCTCTCCCCCTTTCAGAGACATAGACAGGTATGGGGCATTGCAGCCTAACAAAAGAAGAAAACGTTCATCTGTTTTTCTATTTGCATGTTTTCTAAACTAAGCCTGGAACTAAACGCTATTTCTGACATTTGGAATAGAAAAATCTTCCTGGATGGAAGAGAAACGTCTTCAAACTTGGAAACAAAGTCCAGAGGATTGATTTGAACTTTTTAGGAAAGCAGCTCCTCATCTCAGATTACTTGACTTTTCCAGAGGATCTCTGGCTTTATGCTTCTACTGGTAACAGGAACAAGCAGTGAGGGAAGCTCATAAAACATCTGGGGAGCAGATGGCAGCTCTGCTGGCAGAGAAACATGTTGGAACCTGAGCTGCAGGCGTCATCAGAGGAAGCTGATGGGGTTTCCCCACATTCAGAATAAATTAACATGACTTAGAGAACTTTTACTGTCATTTTGTATAAACAGGGTGTATAGAAAACAACATTTTGTTGAGTATAGCTTTCCACACAGTAAATGAACGTTTCCATCCATAAAGAGCAGCAGTGATCACATGTAAACAGAGTGGGAGAAAAAATCATGGAGGATAAAACGCTTTGATCTGGAAGTTCAGAGCTTTAATATCTATGGAGAAAATCTGCAGTATTGTTGGTTTGGTGTCATCAGAGTCTGATTTAGAGTTTAAACAGTTCATCAGTGTGATGGCGGTGGGGAAGAAGCTGCTGCAGAACCTGCTGGTCCTGCATTCAATGAAGCCTCTTCCCAGTAGGGAGAACAGTCCATGGTGGGGGGGTGAGGGGTCATTGATGATGTCACGGGCTCGGGACACGCAGCGCTGGGATGAAATCATAAACGGGACAGATGGACCCAGCATTCAAGGCGATTCGAACAATGGGAAGATTTAAAACGTTTAATGACAGAAAATCAAACCTAACAGAAATGCAGCTGCTGAGGATAATCGGACTGCAGCAGCTGCAGGGGGGCAGGGTGCAACCCATCACTGGCACCCTGGATGAGAGAGAAACACAGGAAGTGACCACCATCATCTGACAGGAGATGATTATCAGAGTGAGTCACTTACCTGGTTTAACAGTTCAGTCCATCTTCCTTTAAAGAGGTGAGATCCGGCCGATATGCTGCCAACGAGACGTGGCGTGCGCCGCCCACCGTGCCTCTGATGCTGCAGCTCTGGAATACTTGCAGGAAGCCGATTCCAGTACGTGGAAAACAGATCAGGCAGGAACAGTACAGGAATCCAGGAGTTCTCAGGTTCCGATCCAAGCAGGAACACAGAGATCCAGGCTTCCAGGAATCCTCAGAGCATGAAGGAATGTTCTGATGCGAACGGGTCCAGGAGCGTGGCCCGACAGACACGCACAGATGACAGGCAGGATCAGTGGTAGAGAGGACAAGACGTGGTTCCAGGATAAATGCAGAACTTTAAACTGGTCTCCAATAGGAGCCAGGCTTATGGGAGTTAAAACGGACCTCCCCCGCGTTCAGAGTCAAAGCCGTGAGGGCTCAGCAGAGAAGACCCGGGACACGAGCAGGAGACAGGAGACAAACATTAGACACTGAGGTTAATATACTGGAGGCGGAACAAAGAATGAGGGGGAACAGAAGGTGGCTCTAAGGCCCCGCCC
>NW_015152144.1:83146-84393 GCF_000732505.1 Cyprinodon variegatus
CTCCGTCTTTACGACAAACGTTCTGGAAAATATTAGCGTTTCGTGTTTGTTTTGACTTCGTGTGGACGGGGCCTAATTCCTGAGGATTTGACTCAAAGTTGCATATTTTCCTGAAAGGGTGGCAATAATAAGAAGAATTTTTGGCACATTTAAAACAAGTATGTTTAAAAATAAATAAAACCTGCTTAAAAGATTTAAATCTAGGATGATAAAAAAAACAAAAAACATCCTATCTTTCAGAATCAGGACTGAAATAGTTCCTGACATAAAGTTATAAATGGTTGGCTTACAGCAGAATAGTACCTGGTTCGCTTTTTATAGACTAGAGTTAAAGTACCTGCAGATAAATAGACTGAAAGCGTCCATTTTACCGTTGACCCAGTTACAGGAGGTTCGGTAAAGATGGGCGGGCTAAGGGTTTGTGTTTTCTTCGTCTTATTTGTTGTCTGTAGTTGTGGATCCACAACTTGTTTAGACTTTGACTACTTTTGCAGTGTTCTAAGTAAGGAGGAACGAACGCTGCTCTAGCAGAACAGGGCAGAATGCTGCTGCATTAGGGCTTCATGATCAACTGTTCTCTCTTTTTCCCACGACACCTGGAAGAGTAGAATTAATAGTTAGATGCTGATTTGTTTATTAAAAAGGATCCCCTGAACTAATGGCCGAGTTTTATGACAAACATTCAAATTGTGTTTTTCATGGTACAGTCGCCGTTCCCATCTTCCTTAAGCGTGTTTTGTCGTCTTCTTCTGCGTTTTCTCATGTTTGTCTCCGGTCACTTTCCAGTTTACCAGATCATCCAGTCAGATTGGTTTAAAGTTTTCTATCCCGGTATCGCTCTGTTTCATTGCCCTGCTGAAATTAAGCTAGGTGGTAAAGTATCTGAAACCCCCATCTTCTAGTTGCCTCTGTCAGCCCCCCCCCCTTCACTATTCTCCTCCCCTCCCACTCTTACAGCTTGTCTGGAGGAAATAAACGTGTGGATGCTGCAAGGTTTCTCCATCACCATAACGTTCCCTGGCCAGGATGTTTCCCTTTGCAGCAGAGTCACCAATCTTATTCAAATTTCCAGGATTTGCACCAACAGTTTGGGAGGCAGAGACCAATCGACTCGGGAATACTTTACCTTTAAATCTGAGGCGGACATGCTTTAAATCTGGCCTCCAACCTTTCTTTTTACACAGTTTTAATTAGGGATGCACCATATCAGGATTTTGGCCGATATCCGATATGCCGATATTTTTAAA
>NW_015152144.1:89249-89595 GCF_000732505.1 Cyprinodon variegatus
TCTCTCTTTTCTGCAAGAAAGAAAAGAATAATCGCTTTGTTTGGTTTACATTTCTAGGACAATAAGTGGTTATGAGGACAGGTGTCTTTGACCACACCTGAGGGGTGTGAAGGAAGCCATCTACATTCTGAAAGAAAAACAACCTTAAACAGGGGGGGGGGCTCAGATTTCAGCTTTCAAAAAACCTCCAATGCAGCGATAGAGTTGATTCCTTCCCGCCATCATCGCAGCTCCAATTCCTTTACAGGAGAACAGAAGACCTCACCTATTCAGCCAGGCCAACTATTCCCTTTATCGACCCCCCTTTCAGAGACATAGACAGGTATGGGGCATTGCAGGCTAACAA
>NW_015152144.1:90056-98031 GCF_000732505.1 Cyprinodon variegatus
GTGAGCTTTATTTTGAAAGGTGTGAGCTTTATTTTGAAAGGTCAACAGTCCATTGTCTGTTCTGTTCAGATTTTGGTCCATTAATCTTGCAGAGCCTCGACTCTCATTAAATGATTCTACATAAACCTGTGAGTTTTAGTGGAAAGAGATTATACAAGCTTTATGGGATGACCATCATTTTGTCATCAGTTGCTAAGCAACTCTGAATTATTCTAACCTCTATTTCAAAGCTGTAGCATTTCCTTTTTCAGCACCAGCTGTCTGTAATGTGGGAGATATTATTTTAAAACCCACCTGAATAAATAATAATCGACAGCTTTTATTTTCTAAATCAAACAGGCTCCTGCATTTCCTGTCTTTGGGACAATAAAGGATTGTTTTATTCAGCCAAGAAGGAAAAGACATCAGCATTGGCCTCACAGGGTCCTGTTTTTGGGAGGGTCAAAGGTCATCTGCAGACCCCCTGAGGTCCAGCAGAGGGATGAAGATCTCAGACATCTGCAAACCTTCCCAGGAGATTCAGAGCGGGAGGCTCAGAAATAAGCTCAGACTCTACAGGCCTCAGTTAGCAGGTCAAAGGTCATCGTGACTCTGAACCGGGGATCAAATATCTATTTTTCAAATATTACTGTAAAAATGTACAGAGCTGTATATTGGTTATTTATTCTCCAGTTTTATATTGTTAAAACACTTTACTGGATTTTATTGTTTGTCTTTTAACTCTTCACTATTATATTAATCTTACATATATTTCTAAGGTCCACATTTGTGAAACCATTTTTTCTATAATCTGTTGCTGCTTTAAACACCAGAGTTTCCACATCGTGGGAGAATAAAGACATTTTCTATTCTATTCTATTCTATTCTATTCTATTCTATTCTATAGGTGAAGACCTGTTTGGTCTCCAGGGGGCGCGCTGGGTTTAAAAGTTCAATGACGTCATGGGTAAGTCACATGACCAAACAGGAAGCGAGGGAAACCTTCGTCCCGAACTTCCCGAAAGCAGCTGCTGATTGAAACCGAGTCCGAACCTGGATTTTACTTTGAAAGAATCAGCGCGAGGGAAGGTAGGAGCTCTGTAGCGCGAGCCCGCGCCCGCTCGGACACGTGGCTTCACGCGGCCAGGTGTAGGACACGCGACCGGTTTACATGAACCAGAAGATTAATGACCAGAATCTGGTCCAAAGTTAAAGGAGCCGAATTCTGAACAGATTCTAGTTCCACTCAGAGATTCGGTCCAAATGATTCAGTCACACTGATGATCCACAAAACAGTTCAGATCCCCTTAAACGGAATAAAATCTGAATGGAGTCTGGTTCAGACAGAGTTTAACACTGCCCTGTAGCTTAGCCTTTAGCTTCGGACCAGACTCCATTCATTATTGATCAGATTTAACTCAGTTCAGCTGATTCACTCTGAAAGTGAACAGTTCATCACCAAATGTCCATTCTAGTTGGAGATAGTCTATAATTAAGGGTCTCCGGACCCCATATTAATCAGTCTGATATTAGCCAGAAAGCTAATATCAGTTTACATCAGTCTGCATCTAAACAGCTCAGTTACCTTCAGGCTGATAGTTTCTGTACCTCATAGCTTAATATTCTAAGGTTCAGTTCTCATTTCTATATGTGTTGGCTATTGTTCCCTGTTTCACTTTAGTAAACCTTTGCTAACCTTCTAAAGTACAGAATAAGTAATAAAAGCATAAAGATTTAAGTGCTTATACTGTATCAATATTCTCAAAAATAAAAAAATCGATGTGAGAAATAAGCTGAATGTGGACATCCATATAATTAATTGTAATTGCTTATCCTGAAAGCAAACAGTTAAAATCTGCTTCATTTTAAAAAGAAACATTTTAACTGATTCGTTTTAAAGGGAACAGTTCAGCTGATTCGTTTTAAAGGGAACAGTTCAGCTGATTTGTTTTAAAGGGAACAGTTCAGCTCTGATTCGATTTAAAGAGAACAGTTCAGCTCTGATTCGATTTAAAGGGAACAGTTCAGCTGATTCGTTTTAAAGGGAACAGTTCAGCTGATTCATTTTAAAGGGAACAGTTCAGCTCTGATTCGATTTAAAGAGAACAGTTCAGCTCTGATTCGATTTAAAGGGAACAGTTCACCTGAATCTGACCAATCTGGATCAGAGGAAGTCCAGATCAGTCAGTTTTATCGATTATCAGAACTGAATAACTGATTTTAATATGGTGACAGGAATTAATTCACTATATTGAGCAGAATATGGATCAGGTGATGTTAACTCTAATCAGAACCGTTGAATCGTGTTTATATTTAGGATTGATCATGGATTTGAATAATTGATCGTCTGTTTGCCGTATTAACATAAACTGACGTCCGATTATCTCCCTGCAGTATGGAGGATGACGAACTTCCGTCAGAGGATGGGCTGGGTGGGCGTGGCTCTCTTCCTGCTGCTCAGCGTCATGGTGGCGTACTACATCTTTGAGGTCATCAGTCTGGAGAAGGTGCAGAGAGACGGCATCGACTCACTGGCCCTGCCTCCTGCCGTCTCCGCCCACCTGCCGCCACTTCCTCTGTGGGTGTGGGCGTCGGTGTTCCTGGTGCCGTACCTGCAGCTCTTCCTCTTCCTGTTCTCATGCACGAGGGCGGACCCCCATGCTGTGGGATACTGCGTACTTCCTGTCTGCGTCTTTCTGATGTGCAGTCGCCGTGGTGCAGCCAAACCAGCCAATCACAGAGCTGGACTGCTCATTCACATGTAGAGGCAAATGGACAAGTATGATGTCACTTCCTACAGTTTGAGGCTTCCTGCCCTCAGCCCTGACTGTAACGAGCTGACCAATCAGCGAGCAGCATTCCCCGTTTGTTTTTTCTGTTTCTAATGACATGACACACTGGTTACCATGGCAACTTTAATATGACTTCAATAAAGTATGAAAACATGATGTTTCGTAGCCGAACTTTCAGCTGGTTTTGGATCTTTTAACTTGAGGCTGCAGGTCAGAGTTCGAACCGTCCTCTTCCTCCCCATCCTCTTCATCGCTCTCTTCCTCACCACCTTCATCTTCATCGCCTGCTGCAGAGAAAACAGGTGAGTCAGACCAGAGCGCAGCCAAACATCACAGCTTCCAGGTGGGGAGGAGGAAGCTCAGCGAGGCTCCTGGGAACCTGCAGAGCCTCAGGATGGTGGCGTGATCCGCCAGGTCATGAAAAAAAATGAGATTTGATTTGATTGGCTTTAACCAACAGCGCTGAACGCCGGTTAAGGTTCAGCTGCTGGTCGGTGTGACGGACGGGAGACGAAACGGTCGTCCTTAAAAACCTCCGCAACAAAATCAAATCTGATGAGCAGGTGAAATGTGTGACGCACACTAACCTGCCAAGAGTGAATTATCAGACCTGCGGAGAGGAAATTAGTCTGAAAAAAATTATATTTCCCATAATCTATTAACTAATTAACCAATTAAAACTTGATTTAAAAAGCAAACTGCTTCTGAAGAGTGAGAACTTAGCCGTGAACGATGAAGACGAGGCGCTCCATGAGATGAAGAACGAAGTCTCCTGGAATGGATGGATTGATCACTGAGTTACGGACGTTTTTCTGGGATGATGTTTACAGCTAAATCAATTTAAGCCTGGTAAAAATAATGCATAAGGGTACCTAATAAAAAAGGACTTAAAAAAAAGTATTTCACGAGGCCTATTTTTTATTTTTTTTTTTACAGTTTAAACATATTTTATATTCTCAGTACTTAACCTATGATATATGCTCCATTTGATAGCGAAGATATCTGTTAACATTTTAAATGATGCTATAAAGCTTTAACTTTTTAATTTACTGAAACCATGATGTAAATAGGATGCTGATGAAGGTTCTCAGTCATCCAGGTCAAAGTCATTCCGTAAAAATTCAAAAAATATGGATATTTTTTGAATTTTTACGGAATGTAAATAGGATGGATATATAACCTGTAATGACCCATCACAGCCGCCTGGGGGAGCTGTGGAGGTAGACAAACATTTTCAACGGTAAATATTAGAAAGGTTTTAGCAATATTATTAATATATAATTATTTTCTAAGCAGTGTCTATGCTAATACACGTTTTAAAACAATAAATAAACAGACAAACACAGTAGGACTGATGGGTTCAAACGTTAGCAGAGCCGCCATATTGCCCGGGTAAAACCGTGTCCAAAACAGGAAGAACACCGCGCAGACGGAGCGCGCCTATTGGTTCACAGTAGCTGTTTGTTTTTGTCACGTGACTCAGTTTTTGTCACAGGCTATTGACGCGCACCTTGCAGCTCAAAGGAAAAAAACTGCAGCTCACCTCGCGCGCTGCCCGCGCGCTCCCTCTCACTGTCAACCAGCTCGCTGAGGAGCTGTGACGCCTTCAGGTTGAGCTCGGAGATCGCGACCCTCAGAGCGCCCAGGCCGCCGTCTCCGGGTCGGATGCTAAAGCTCTGACTCTGTCCGTCCCGATATCGGAGCTCCGCGCGCACACACGCTGCCTCCATGTTGGTGACCTCCGACGTCACCGGAAGCCGCCAAATACGAGCTGCTGGACGTCAACCGGAAGTGGTGGTCCGTTAGCAAGTTTCCGCGCTTCGGGTATCAAAGAACAGCTCCGGTCAGCCTTCCTGACCTGCTGCCCGTCTCTGGGAATCAGTCGCCGGGAAGAGTTTGGTTGCGGTTCGGCTCGGCTCGGTCCGGTTCGGTAAGTTCTGTTCTGACTCGCGGGTTCAGCGTTAGCATTAGCGAGCTGCAGCTGATCAGAGATAAGAAGGCAGCTTCATAACATGTAACTCTGGTTAAACGACCCGATCAACAGCAATACCCTGGGTACCATGGCAACGTCACCCAGCAGCTCTGTTTTAGGAAACTCTGATCATGTTACCATGGCAGCCCAGTCAGATCAGATGTAGTTTGGTCCTTCCTGACTTAATGGCAAATTTTCCTAAACTATAAAACATTTAATTCATAATCCAGGTGAAAAAAAAGCAGATCAGTTTGTCTGAAGTTCTGACTGATTCTCTGTGAAAATTTCTGCTGCTTTCTGGTGATTCTCAGTCATCCAGGTCAGAGTTATTCCATAAAAGTTAAAAAAAAAACCAACGTTCCCCTCCAACCAAAAAAAATTTTCACATCCAAATGTCAGAAATAGCGTTTAGTTCCAGGTTTTATCCAGCAGCCCAACAAAGCCTGGTTTTAGTTTAGAAAACATGCAAATAGAAACGGATGAACGGGTCCCCCCCTTTGGAATGGGGGTCGTTAGAGGGAATTGTTGGCCTGCAATGCCCCATACCTGACTATGCCTGTTTCACTAGAACAGCAGACCGAGAACGGACAAAGTCCCCAGGTGTTGTTCTGGCCCCTCCCTCTTTACCCAGCATGCATCAGAGCAGACCTGTCCGTTCTCCAGACTGACAGCTGTCCCAGCATGCACTGCGGTAGCAGCAGCTTCCAGGTTAGCGCTCGCTAAGCTTAGAGCTCCGAGGCTAACCACAGCCAGGGCTAACGTTAGCCCGTCTGCAGCAGCACATTAATAACAGGAGGTGAAATGCAGCTCCAGACGAGCTTTGAATGTGGTGATGTCATCAGTACGCTTCTGTTTCAGTTGACCCAGATTTATCCTGCGTGCTCCCGTTCTCCCAGAGTCCAGACTTTCCTGGGTTCTAGTCAAGAAGGAGGACACGAGTCTGTGCTCACGCTCTAGTGAGTTGAGAAACGGCTCATGTCTCTGAAAGGGAGGTTATTAAAGGGAATTGTTAGCCTGGCTGACTCTATCGCTGCTTTGTAGGGTTTTGAAAGCTGGAATCTGAGTGAAATCAGTGTTGAACATTCCTCCACCTCCCCGCCTCGGTTCGGTTCCTCTCCTGCAGCCTTCTCCTCCTTTGGAGTCTGGTTTTCCATTAATCTGTGAGTTTCTCGTTTAGGAAGAAGCTAAAGATGTGTGAGGAGCAGACGGTGTCTCTGGTGGATGTTCTGGAAGAGGACGAGGAGCTGGAGGAGGAGGCCTCAGCCGTGTTGGCAGGAAGTGATTCCGATCACTGCTCGTACCCTCAGGTATTCCTCAGCCCCACCTGGAATCATCTGGTCTGACCAGAAACCAATCCGTCGCTCTGCGTTTCAAAGGGAATCGTTCTGTTTCAGGGCTACGTGAAGCGGCAGGCGCTGTACGCCTGCAGCACATGCACGCCGCCGGGAGGTGAGGCTGCAGGCGTCTGCCTGGCCTGTTCCTACAAGTGTCACGAGGGTCACGACCTCTTTGAACTTTACACCAAGAGGTACCGTTAGCTGATTGGTCCGTCGGCCGTCCACATCGGCTCCTGGGAACCAATCAGAGTATCGGAATCTGGGAGTTTTCTTTGAAACTTTTCTTCTGTGGTTTTTGCAGAAACTTCCGCTGTGACTGTGGAAACAGGAAGTTCTCTGGACTGCAGTGTAAACTACATCCTGTGAGTTTAGACCAGAACATCTGAGGGCTCACCTGTTCTGCCGCCTCACTGCGGCTGACCCTGTGTGTGTGTGTGTGTGTGTCTATCAGGACAAGGACGACGTCAACAACCTGAACAAATACAGCCATAACTTCTTCGGGGTTTATTGCACCTGCCTCCGGCCGTACCCGGACCCTGACGACGAGGTTAGCTGAAGCTCACCTGTTCCCCAGGTGAAACCTGATGCCGTGTCTCACTGTGGTTGGCTGCTTGTGTTCAGGTGGAGGACGAGATGATCCAGTGTGTAGTCTGTGAAGACTGGCTGCACGGCAGGGTGAGTCTTAGAACGGACCCGTGGAGCCGAGTCTGCTCACCTGGATGCTCACCTGTCTGTTACCTGTTCTTCACAGCATTTGGGTTGCGTGGTTCCGGACTGCGTTGAGACGCAGGAGATGATCTGTGAGTCATGCATGAACAAACACCAGTTTCTCTGGACCTACGCTGCTCACCTGGGAGGTAAGAGGTTCTGGCTCCTGATCCACTGGCCTCACAGCTGACTGTCGGACATCATGTCTCACTCGCGTTGATGTCCTCTTTAGTGCACCATCCAGCACAGCAGACCAAGGAGGAGAAGGGAGAACCATCGGAACCCAGCCGCTCTACTAAAGAGGAGAAGGTGAGACTTTTGGTCACTGCAGCGTCTCAGCAGCACCGATCCTCATTGGTAACCAGTCAGATGTTTGGCAGGGCAAGGACATCGTGGAGCCCAGCTGTAAACGCAGCCGTGAAGAGGCGGAGCCTAGCTGCAGACTGAAGGAGCTGCAGGAGGCGGGTCAGAAGAGGGACCAATCAGGAGCCGTGTTCTGGCCGTCAGGGTGGCGCTCCAAGCTCTGCTCCTGCAGCAGCTGCCAGGTCTCTATCCTCTGCTCTCCGAAGGTCAGACTGACCCTGTGACACGGCGCTAACCCACATGTGGTGGACTTTCAGGTGCGGCTGTCTGAAGCCGGAGTGTCCTTCCTGCTGGACGAATCTGACACCGTCCTGGCTTACGAGAACAAAGGGAAGAACAACGAACAAACACAGCAGGGACATGACCCTCTGATGTCAGCGCTGGACAACCTGAATAGAGTTCAGCAGCTGGAGATCATTCACGGTACACAGCTACACTCAGAACTAGCGCTACACTCAGAACTAGCGCTACACTCAGAACTACAGCTACACTCAGAACTACAGCTACACGCTCAGAACTACAGCTACACACTCTGAACTACAGCTACACACTCTGAACTACAGCTACACTCAGAACTACAGCTACACTCAGAACTAGCGCTACACTCAGAACTACAGCTACACGCTCAGAACTACAGCTACACACTCTGAACTACAGCTACACTCAGAACTACAGCTACACGCTCAGAACTACAGCTACACGCTCAGAACTACAGCTACACGCTCAGAACTACAGCTACACACTCTGAACTACAGCTACACACTCTGAACTACAGCTACACACTCTGAACTACAGCTACACACTCTGAACTACAGCTACACACT